>NC_064816.1:25975230-26224539 GCF_023721935.1 Panthera uncia
GTTATTTATATGTTTTTTATATATACATATATATACATATATATTTTATTTTATAAATATATATATAAATATATATATATTTTATATATACATATAAAAATTATAGTATCCATATAATTTCTAATAGCTTTTCCAACCTCAAAATTCTACCACTTCATTCGCTAACTATACAGGCCTCATGCTTCATCCTTAAACGTAGATATTTTTCTGTGGTAACCCCAAAAGGTTCATGATTAACTGGGCTTGAGCTTTATACATTTCATTGATGAAACAGCCACAGTCGATTAGGGCAAGGGTAAACACTTGGACCAATCTGGCTCAGTCAGGTTCTCTTGGAATTTGGGATCAGTTGTCTCTCTGGAGCTGGGTGGTACTGAAGCTGTGGAGTTGCAACAACCATTTCCATGCTGTAAGTGGGGAAATTGAAAATACTGATTGGCAAGGAAACAGATAAATAAAGCAGATGCACAGTAAGGATCTCATGTAAGATGAGAAATCACATGATCCAAGGAGAGAAAGAGAAACTGAGAGATGCTGAGGCTCATTACTTTGGTTCCCACTGGCTTATAGATTCTGGACTTTAGTTCCCCAAGCCTGGCTGGCTTGCTGCTTCTGGGTTCAAGGACACACACTGGATACTCCCGGTTAATTACCATTATTGTGCTCAAAGCATTCTGAATAGGTTTCTATAATTTGCCACCCAAAGTATTTTAACTTTAGACCATTCTTTTTAACTAGGGTAACTCTTCTTTCTTTGTATCAAAAACTTACTTTCACTGTCTTCGATTGACCACTTAACAGTGGCAAGTCATTACAGGTACACATTTTCCCCAAAGATATAATGGTTATAATTAAGTGATTCAACAGTACTTTAATGCAGAAGGGCCTGGGCTATCCAAATGTCAGACTAAATTATAAAGTGAGCAGAACTAAAATGCCACAGGATGTAACCATCCATAATTTATGAGTAGTAGGATCAGATCAGTTCATAAAATGAGCTAGAATAATTTTTTCATGGTTTCATATGTTTTTATTAAAAGATATATCTCACTAGCAGTGAAATACTGAAGATTAATAACCATTCAGAAGAGTGAGGCATTCTTACCATATCCCTGGGACCTCATGTTTTTGATTGTGTACCAGGGGAAATGTCATTAGTTGAGGCACTGCTCTATCAGCCTTTGGGAATATGAACCATGAATATTTTAGGTGAGACATTGGTTCTCAGGAGGATCCCATACTGCTGTTTTTGCTGTGGTAGAAATCACATGTGTTTTCCAGGACAGACACCCTCTGAGATGTGAACAGTAAGAGGAATCCTTATAGGCTTCTAGAGCAGAGCCCTGCCTGCCAAGAATAAATCCAAACTGGAGATTGTTTGCCATGGGTCTATGTGACAGAAACATTTGCAATCGTGTCACTGAAAATGTTTGTTTTGCTCGGTCTACATGGCAAATAGGATACAGATCAGTGAGCAAAGAAATGGCTTGCTGAGTAGGCTGGACATCGTTGATGAAATGTTTGCTGGAAGCATGTACCATGAGTCTTACTTCTGTACCCCATCTAGGGGTTGCCACGCTGGCTGACAGCATTTCCAGCCTCAGCATTTATGAGAAATGAGCTGGAGTATTTGTCATCATTAAGGCTCTAGATTGTTTTCTAGGAGTGTTAAACCTTCTGACCGTATTGTAACTCACGGAGTTTGACCCACATCTCTCTTGAAGTTTGGAGAGGACGGCTATCCTTTACTTTTATGGAATAGGTGTGTTCCAAGGAGCTACCAGTAAAGTACATTGTATAAAGTAAATCCCGTTTCCCCATTGATTTACTTTATAAAACTAGAGATGTGTACGTACCATGGAAAGAAATCCACTACATGTTTGGTAAGGAGGTAGCTTAGGTGGCCTCTACTACAGTCTGATGGTGAAGCCCCCCAAATGCTGTCATTCATGACTGCCTGAAGAAGACAGTAGTTCACCATTAGTACCCTAGTTTTCTTCTATGAAATTTCCCTGCACCAAGGCTTCCTCATAACCACTGGACATCTGCTGTGTATTTCATATCCTGTAGGATTTCCATGCAAGCTGGGAATCTCCTTACACTATACTCATGATTTTAATCTCTTTTTTCTCTTTAAAAATTTTGTTAAAATATCATTTAGCCAAGCTGGACCATAACATCATACACAAGTTCAAATCTCCAAAGATGTCATTGTTGTGATACCAGGATGCAAATTGGGAACCCCAGGGTGAGTCTAGGCCTAGAAGATACTATACCATCATTTTAAAGTCAAGGAGCAACACAGGAGAATAGTACCTGAGAGATATAGTTACAGTCGGCTGAATATATTCCCAGATTAGAACTGTACATATGCATAAGATGTGATGAATGAACTGAGGGAAAATGAGTTAGAATTCACTAAAATAACAGCGCCCTTTGCAAAACTACATAAAACATGTTTACTTTTCAGTACATTGTTTTGAGTCTCAGTAAATATGAGTTATTAATTGCCCTGTGATTAGTGAAATCTATCTTTTCTTCATGGTTGATTGGGGAAGGAGAGGGAGCCTGCTGAAGTCAGTGCCTGAAACCTCTGTTTGGTTAGTAGCAGCCAGCACAGCATTCCTTTGCCTATGAGGGAAAGCAAATATTTTGAGAAATGAGGAAAAATAACTTCTGATGTTAACTAGATTCCTCAGAGGTCTAATACCTAGACTTGGTTTGTTTTTCTGAATTTTAATAAGTGGTATTGGGGTTTGTTCAATTTCCCTATTTTCAAGTTTTATTATATGCATCCAGAGAGAATGATAAATTTCTATAGTTACCGGGGCTTAGCATTCCACAAACTTGGTTAAACTCATTACAGTGCACCTAGCTATTCCGCACATGTAGCTCCAGTGTGGGTCATGTCATGTCCTCTATCCCTGTAATGAGTGTAGCACATCCCTCTCGTTATGGTGAAGAAAAGCCTCCACTGCTGTTGTTTTCTGTCCTACTAACAGCCCTGGGACCGAAGTCCATGGCACTAAAGTGGGCTTACTTCTTTGACACCACCATGGCTTACAGATTTATTCAGTACTTGCCATGTGCCAGACACTGTGCCAAAGACTTTGCTTGCATTCTCCCATTCACTTCTCTGTCCAACCTATTGCCATGCCACAAATTGGCAAACCAAAGCTCAATAGGTGAATTCACTTACTCAAGCCCACACAGCTAGTGGTAAGTGGCTGAGCAGGAACCTGAAACCAGATCAGTTCCTGCCAGGGTGCAGACTGGTAATCACTTTTCTCCACCACCTCTTTCTCCGATTGCCATTTAATACCAGGCTACTAGACCATGTCACATCAAAATGGGCATAATGCAGGCTGTCAAAATAAGGCATTCAATCAAGAAGGTTGCTGAAGGAGTTGTGACGGAGTATGGCTCTTACCCTGGTTGAAATTTCTGTGCTTCAAGACAAAAAGAACATGGTAGATTTTTTTTTCCTCAACAAACTTCATGATAAGTCTGTCATGTATCATTGACCTAAGAGAGGACAATAACAACCCAGAAGGGCACTTTCATTTCTAGGATATTCTAAAAATAACCTGTTTGATTAATAGCTATGTCCACAGACAATAGAAGTCCACATTATGGCTGAGGAAAGGGATACAGTTCTCCCCTCACTTCCCAGGTGTTTCTCAAACTGATCCAATTACTTAGATCACCTTATTCTGACTTTTTCATTTAACCTTTATGTATCCCTGGGATTTAATTTATTCAGGGTGAATAACCTCAACTCATGGGATGTTTTTGCCCAAAGCAGGACAGAGATAAACCATTTCTCTCAGAAATAAGCCTTAGTGACCTTTGTACCACAGTTTAGGGTACTTATAAACCATTGAGATGAATGCTCAATCAGAATATGGCAACAAAGGTCATCTTGAGGTCCAATGACCCTCTCTCTATTGTTACATCATTCAGTTATCCAGTTCAGAGAATCAGAAAGCCCTGCAGGTGGTGACCATGTGCCTCTATGAGATTCTTAGATAGTATTATCTCAGGACAGTTAAGTAACTCATCAGTTTGGGGAAGGAGAAAAGAAAAATGAACTAATTGAACTGTTCATTCAAAAAAATTGGCCTAGAGAGCTGCAAGGAGTTTTTTCCTTAGAAAAAAAAACAACTCTATTCCCAATATTGAGACAAGAACTCATCTATCTGAGACATAATAACAGTCTTTCTTAGAGGATTATGGACAGAGAGTACTTACCCAGAGTGTTTTGATTATATTTTCCAAGCATAACAGTTTATAAAAGTATGAATAGAAAATTTCAAGTATAGTGTTGTAGATAGTAATAAAGTAATAATGATAATAATGATAATAATAATAATAGCCACAGATTCCTCTTATCCTTGCATACATGCATTTTTGCCATGTGAATTGGCTGCTGTTCCTGTCAAGAGTTGGAGTCACTTTTTCTACCCTTCGGCTTTCTTTGACCAGTAGAATGGGGCAGAAGTGATGACATTGTGGGCTTCAGGGGATATTGCAGTTAATCTTCTCAAGCTTTTGCTGTCCTAAGATGTCCATGTGAGAAAGCTTGGGCTAACCTCCTCAAGGATGAGAGACAACACGGAGTAGAGACATCACAGCTTTGGCTCCGTAAACCAACCAACCTGTTCACAGCTGACCCACCAGTTGCCTGCAGAATCACCCAGTTGACCCACAGACTTGTGACCAATCATAAAATTATTGTAAGCCTTTAATTTGGGAATGCTTTTATGCAGGTTACATATACTGAGTGTCATTCTAATACACACATACTTTAAAATGTAAATATATCTCTGGATGGTAGAATTATAGGTGACTTTAATTATCTTTTTTATACTTTTATTTTTTAAATGTATTAATTTATTTGTTTATCATAGCTTTATTCTCAATATTATCACAATTTCATGTTTATTTTCTCATTATGCTTTTTTTTTGTAATAGCAAACAGTTTTACCAACTTGGATTATATTATTTATTGTTCTTTTTTGAAAACATTTTTAAGTTTTTTAAATTTACATCCAAGTTAGCATATAGTGCAACAATGATTTCAGGAGTAGATTCGTTAATGCCCCTTACCATTTAGCACATCCCCCCCACACACAACCCCTTCAGTAACCCTCTGTTCTCTATATTTAAGAGTCTCTTATGTTTGTCCCCTCCCTGTTTTTATATTATTTTTGCTTCCCTTCCCTTGGGTTCATCTGTTCTGTGTTTTAAAGTCCTCTAATGAGTGAAGTCATATGATATTTGTCTTTCTCTGACTGACTAATTTCACTTAGCATAATACCCTCTAATTCCATCTACCTAGTTGCAAATGACAAGATTTCATTCTTTTTGATTACCGAGTAATACTCCATTGTATATATATGTCACATCTTTATCCTTTCATCCATCAGTGGACATTTGGGCTCTTTCCATATTTTAGCTATTGTTGATAGTGCTGCTATAAACATTGGGGTGCATATGCCCCTTCGAAACAGCATACTTGTATCCCTTGGATAAATACCTAGTAGTGCAATTGCTGGGTCATAGGGTAGTTCTATTTTTAATTTTTTGAGGAACCTCCATATTGTTTTCCAGAGTGGCTGCACCAGTTTGCATTCCCACCAGCAGTGCAAAAGAGATCCTCTTTCTCCGCATCCTCGCCAACATCTGTTGTTGCCTGAGTTGTTAATGTTAGCCATTCTGACAGGTGTGAGGTGGTATCTTATTGTGGTTTTGATTTGTATTTCCCTGATAATGAGTGATGTTGAACATTTTTTCATGTGCCTGTTGGCCATCTGGATGTCTTCTTTGGAGAAGTGTCTATTCATGTCTTTTGCCCATTTCTTCACTGGATTATTTGTTTTTTTGGGTGTTGGGTTTGTTAAGTTCTTAACAGATTTTGGATGTTAACCCTTTATCTGTTATGTCGTTTGCAAACATCTCCCATTCTGTCGGTTGCTTTTTAGTTTTGCTGATTGTTTCCTTCGCTGTGCAGAAGCTTTTTATTTTGATGAGGCCCCAGTAGTTCATTTTTGCTTTTCTTTCCCTTGCCTCTGGAGACGTATTTAGTAAGAAATTGCTGCAGCCAAGGTCAAAGAGGTTTTTGCCTGCTTTCTCCTCAAGGATTTTGATGGCTTTCCTGTCTTACATTGAGGTCTTTCATCCATTTTGAGTTTATTTTTGTGTATGGTGTAAGAAAGTAGTCCAGGTTCATTTTCCTGAATGTTGCTGTCCAGTTTTCCCAGCACCAGTTGCTGAAGAGACTGTCTTTAATCCATTGTATATTCTTTCCTGCTTTGTCAAAGATTAGTTGGCCATACGTTTGTGGGTCCATTTCTGGGTTCTTTTTTATGTTCCATTGATGAGTATTTCTTTTTGTGCCAGTACCATACTGTCTTGATAATTACAGCTTTTTAATACAGCTTGAAGTCCAGGATTGTAATGCCTCCTGCTTTGGTTTTCTTTTTCAAGATTGCTTTGGCTATTCGGGGTCTTTTCTGGTTCCATACAAATTTTAAGATAGATTGTTCTAACTTTGTGAAGAATGCGGTGTTATTTTGATAGGTATTGCATTGAATATGTAGATTGCTTTAGGTAGTATTGACATTTTAAAAATACTTGTTCTTTCTATTCAGGAGCATGGAATATTTTTCCATTTTTTTTGTGTCTTCTTCAATTTCTTTCATAAGCTTTCTGTAGTTTTCAGTGTATAGATTTTTTTCACCTCTTTGGTTAGATTTATTCCTAGGTATTTTATGGTTTTTGGTACAATTGTAAGTGGGATTGAGTCTTTGATTTCCCTTTCTGTTTCTTCATTGTTGGTGTATAGGAATGCAGCAGATTTTTTTGCGATGATTTTATATCCTGAGACTTTGCCGAATTCATGAATCAGTTCTAGCAGGTTTTTTGGTGGAATCTTTTGGGTTTCCCATATAGAGTATCATGTCATCTGAGAAGAATGAAAGTTTGACCTCCTCCTGTGTGATTTGCATGCCTTTTGTTTCTTTGTGTTGTCTGATTGCTGAAGCTAAAACTTCCAATACTATGTTGGATAATAATGGTGAGAGTGGACATCCCTGTCTTGTTCCTGACCTTAGGGGGAAAGCTCTCAGTTTCCCCATTGAGGATGATATTAGTGTTGAGTCTTTCGTATATGGCTTTTATGATCTCGAGGTATGATCCTTCTATCCCTACTTTCTTGAGTTTTTTTTTTTTTTATCAAGAAAGGATGTTGTATTTTGTCAAATGTTTTCTCTGCATCTATTGAGAGGATCATGTGGTTCTTGTCCTTTCTTTTATTGTTTGTGATGAATCACATTGATTGTTTTGTGGATATTGAACTAGCCCTGCATCCCAGGTATAAATCCCACTTGGTTGTAGTGAATAATTTTTTTAATGTATTGTTGGATCTGGTTGGCTAATATCTTGTCGAGGATTTTTGCATCCATGTCTTGCATCAGGGAAATTGGTCTATAGTTCTCCTTTTTAGTGGGGTCTTTGGTTTTGGAATCAAGGTAATGCTGGGTTCATAGAAACGATTTGGAAGTTTTCCTTCCATTTCTATTTTTTGGAACAGCTTCAAGAGAATAGGTGTTAACTCTTCCATAAATGTTTGTTAGAATTCCCCTGGAAAGCCATCTAGCCCCGGACTCTTGTTTTTTGGGGATATTTTTGATTACTAATTTTATTTCTTTACTGATTATGGGTCTGATCAAATTTTCTATTTCTTCCTGTTTCAGTTTTAGTAGTATATATGTTTCTAGGAATTTTCCATTTCTTCCAGATTGCCCATTTATTGGTGTATAATTGCTCATAATATGCTCTTACTATTTTTTTTTATTTCTGCTGTGTTGGTGGTGATCTCTCCTGTTCCATTCTTGATTTTTTTTATTTAGGTCCTTTCCTTTTTCTTTTTGATCAAACTGGCTAGTGGTTTGCCAATTTTGTTAATTCTTTCGAAGAACCAGCTTCTGGTTTCATTGATCTGGTCTACTGTGGTTTTTTTTGGTTTCAATAGCATTGATTTCTATTCTTTATTATTTCCTGTCTTCTGCTGGTTCTCTGTTCTTTTCCCAGCTCTTTAAGGCGTAAGTTTACGTTGTGTATCTGAGATCTTTCCTCCTTCTTTAGGAAGGCATGGATTGCTATATACTTTCCTCTTATGACCACCTTTGCTGCATCCCAGAGGTTTGGGGTTGTGGTGTTATTATTTTCATTGGCTTCCGTGTACTTTTTAATTTCCTCTAACTTCTTGGTTAGTCCATTCATTCTTTAATAGGATGTTCTTTAGTCTTCAAGTATTTGTTACCTTTCCAAATTTTTTCTTGTGGGTGATTTCAAGTTTCATAGCATTGTGGTCTGAAAATATGCAAGCATGATCTCAATATTTTTGTACTTGTTGAAGACTGATTTGTGTCCCAGTATGCGATCAATTCTGGAGAATGTTCCATGTGCACTGGAGAAGAATGTATATTCTGCTGCTTTAGGATGAAAGGTTCTGAATATATCTGTTAAGTCCATCTGGTCCAGTGTGTCATGCAAAACCATTGTTTCCTTGTTTATTTTCTGATTAGAAGATCTGTCTATTGTTGTAAGTGGGGTGTTGAAGTCCCCTACTATTATGGTATTATTATCAACTGGTTTCTTCACTTGATCTTAGCCAAAAGGCCGAGAAGCGATCAACTGGTTTCTTTATGTTTGTGATTAATTGATATGTATATTTGGGTGCTTTCACATTTGGAGCATAAATGTTTATAATTGTTAGGTCTTCTTGGTGGGCAGACCCTTTAATTATGATAAAATGCCCTTATTCATCTCTTGTTGCAGTCTTTATTTTAAAGTATAGATTGTCTGATATAAGTGTGGCTACTCTGGCTTTCTTTTGTCGACCATTAGCATGATAGATGGTTCTCCATCCCCTTAGTTTCAATCTGAAGGTGTGTTTAAGACTAAAATGGGTCTCTTGTAAAGAGCATATAGATGGATCTTTTTTTCTTATCCATTCTGTTATCCTATGTCTTTTGATTGGAGCATTTAGTCCATTGACGTTTAGAGTAAGTACTGAAAGATATTAATTTATTGCCATTATGTTTCTTATGGAGTTGGAGTGTCTGGTGGTGTTCTTTGGTCCTTTCTAGTCTTTGTTGCTTTTGGTCTTTTTTTTTTTTTTTTCATCTTTTCTCCACTTAGAGAGTCCCCCTTATAATTTTTTGCAGGGCTGTTTTTTTTTTTTTTTTTTTTTTTAAAAAAAAAATTAACGTTTTTTATTTATTTTTGGGACAGAGAGAGACAGAGCATGAACGGGGGAGGGGCAGAGAGAGAGGGAGACACAGAATCGGAAACAGGCTCCAGGCTCCGAGCCATCAGCCCAGAGCCTGACGCGGGGCTCGAACTCACGGACCGCGAGATCGTGACCTGGCTGAAGTCGGACGCTTAACCGACTGCGCCACCCAGGCGCCCCTTGCAGGGCTTGTTTAATGGTCACAAACTCCTTTAGTTTTTTTATCTGGGAAGCTTTTTATCTCTCCTTCTATTTTGAATGACAGCCTGCTGGATAAAGAGTCCTTGGCTGCATATTTTTCTGATTCAGCACATTGAATATATCCTGCCACTCTTTTCTGGCCTGCCAAGTTTCTGTGGATAGGTCTGCTGCAAACCTGATCTGTCTTCCCTTGTAGGTTTAGGACTTTTTTTCCCCCCTTACTGCTTTCATGGTTCTTTCCTTGCCTGAGTATTTTGTGACTTTGACTCGGTGTCAATTTGACTATGGTGTGCCTTGGTGATGTTCGGTTTTTGTTGAATCTAATGGGAGTCCTCTGTGCTTCCTGGAGTGTGATGTCTGTGTCTTTCCCCAGGTTAGGAAAGTTTTCTACTCTGATTTGCTCACATAACCCTTCTACCCCTTTTTCTCTCTCTTCATCTTCTGGGACTTCTATGATTCTGATGTTGTTCCTTTTTAATGAGTTACTGATTTCTCTAATTCTCAAATCGTGCTCTTTTGCTTTAGTGTCCTTTTTTCCTGCTTCCTTATTCTCCATAGTTTTTCCTCCCCTATCACTGATTCACTGCTCTGCCTCATCCATCGTTGTTCTGGTGGCACCATTTGAGATTGCAGCTCTGTTATAGCATTTTTTATTTCATCCCAACTAGCTTTTACTTCTTTTATCTCCACAGAAAGGGATTCTAATCTATTTTCGACCCCAGCTAGTATTCTTATTATCCCGATTCTAAATTCTGGTTCATACATCTTTCTTGTATCTATGCTGGTTAAGTCCCTGGCCGTCATTTCTTCCTGCTCTTTGTTTTGGGGTGAATTCCTTTGTTTCATCATTTTGAAGGAAGAAAAGGAATTAATGAGGTAAAAAAATTAAAATAAAAAAATTAAAATTAAAAATTAAAAACAACACACACACACACAAATCAAATAATGATGCTAGATCCTAGGCATGTTTTGGTCTGGGTGTTGAAAGGGGCTTATAGATTAAAGAAATAAAAGGAAAAAGAAAAAAAAAGAAAATGCTTGAAAATTTGAAAAATGAATACAATGAGATAGAGTAAAATGAAACAATGGAAGTAAAATAGAGTTTAAAAAATTTACAGAAAAGTAAAAAATGTAGTAGAACAATTAAAGAAAAATATTTTTAACAAAAATTGAAAATAAAAATAAATTTTTTCTTTTTGTATTCAAGAAAAAGAAAAGAAACGTAAAAGAAAAAAAATTGAATAGATGGACCAGCGAAGAGACTGAAACACGATTGAAATTACATCTTTTTCTCCTAGAAGTCAAAGTATGAAGCACTTTATAGTACATAAACTAAGTAGGTGAGAGACTTGTGGTGTTCCTCAAGAGTGAGGTTGGTCCAGTGGGCGGGTCTTAGTGTAATGGCTTCATTCCCCACTAGATGGTGCTGCTTAGCTTACTGGGGTGGATTGTTGTGGTGCTTGTAAGTTTGTTTGCATATATGCGGGAGGGGTGAAAATGGCATCACCCAGCTACCCAGTATATAGCATCGGAACTCTGTTCTCCCCGAGCAGCAATCGTGCACCCATCCTTAGTCTCTGGCTTCCATCCACTCCCTGCTTTTACACTGCCCATGACCAAGCCATCAGGTTGTCAGGCAGCACCTTCCTGACTGAGTTTTATCTCAGATGTGGCTGTTTTTCCCAACCCCTTACTTCTGAGGGACCACGGCTTTGACCTGTTCTGCCCCTCTGTAGGACGGTCTCACTGAGCAATGGCCAGTGCTGGCTGCACCCAAGAACATTCGCAGGACCATGCTGTTGCTGATGCCCAGAGACTGTGGCTGGGTGCCAGTACGCCCCAGAAAAAGTTTGCACGATCCTATAGCAGCAGTGTTTTAAGGATTATGCAAAATCACAACACACATCTGGCACTAGGCTTCACCCTTAACGGCCTTGTTCTAGCACCAGTGAATGTAGTTGTTCCCCAGGGTCCACTGGGGCCTTTGCCTGTGGGGCTGCTGCACAGCCTCTACCAAATGTCCTCCCAGCAGGGGAGCTGCCTCTCCTCGTGTGGCCCAAGGACCCCTGGAGTTCACTCTGCTCCTGGGGATTCACCCTTCTCACCAGAACACCACAAGGTATTGAGCTGCAGAGTTTCAGACTCTGTGCTCCCCCTGTTTATAAAGTCTTAATGGAATTTAGACTCTATTCTTTCACCTTTCTCCCTTTTTCGTTCAGTCCTTGCAGATGTTTCCACTTTTCCACTTTATCTCATACTGCTTTTGGGGGGGTGCTTTTCCCACACTCTCCACCTGTCTCTGTCCTCTCTCTGCAAGCAAAAACAGCTCCCTGTCCTCTGCGGCTTCTCTCTCCCCCATTTCACCTCTCCGTGCCACATACCTGTTGAGTTCTGTGGTTCAGGTTTTACAGATTGTTGTGTTCATCCTCAAATCAATTTTCTAGGTGTGAAGGATGGTTTAGTGTTGATCTGGCTGTATTTAATGGATGCAAAACATAAGAAAAACTTCCATGCTGTTCTGCCATCTTGGCTCCTCTCTTATTTTTTTAAATTTAAATTCAAGTTAGTTAAAATACAGTGTAGTCTTGGCTTTAGGAGTAGAACCCAGTGATTCATCTCTTACATATGACACCCAGTGCTCATTCCAAAAAGTGCCCTCCTTAATCACCATTTACATCTCCCCAGCTACCTCCCCTCCAGCAACCCTCAGTTTTTTCTCTGTATTTAAGAGTCTCTTATGGTTCGCCCCACCTCTGTTTTTATCTTCTCTTCCTTCCCTTCCCCTATGTTATCTGTTGTTTCTCAAATTCCACATATGAGTGAAATCATATATTTGTCTTTCTCTGACTTATTTAGCTTAGCATAATACCCTCTAGTTCCATACTTGTTGTTACAAATGGCAAGAGTTCATTCTTTTCATGGCCAAGTAGTGTTCCGTGTGTGTGTGTGTGTGTGTGTGTGTGTGTGTGCGTGTGTGTATTACATCTTCTTTATACATTCATCAGTTAATGGACATTTTCCAATAAACTTGCATTACTCTAATGATAAGATTAATAATGAATGATATTGAACATACTGCTGATTTTAATAAAATGACCATTGCAAACAACTAGTGATTGAGCAACTCAGTCACTTCCCTTAGGGAGTCCTTAGAACAGTACGTTCCAATTACCCATTGCTGTCTAACAACTCCAACCCCTCCAAAAAGAACCCTTAGTGATAGAAAACAGCCATCATTTTGTTATGCTCACAGTTTTGTGGATTATAAACTTGGGATAGGCATAGTGAGGGTTGCTTATCTGCATCCTGATGACTGGAGTCTCAGCTGGGCTACTCAAAAGGCAAGAAATGGTTGAGACAGCCCCACTGGAGTTATATGCCCAGGGTTCTAGCTATAGGCTGAGTTCCTTGCCTTTTCTACATGTTGTGTCTGGTGGAGTTGGAATGTTCAAGAGAGCTCCTTCAGTCCCATATTTGGTATTTGGTCAGCCATCTCTCTCTCTCTCTCTCTCTCTCTTTCTCTCTCTCTCTCTCTCTCTCTCCCCCTCTCCCTATCTCCCTCTCTCTTTTCAAGGCTTTTCCATATGTCAAGCTTGAAGAGCAAGGCAGTCTCAGAATAGTCAGATTTCTTATTTGATGGCTGACTTCACTCAGAGTAAACATTCTAAGAGGTACAAGCTGCAAGCCTTCTTATGACCTAATCTTGGAAGACTCAGAATGTCCGTTATGTTGCATTTAATTATTTGAGCAAGCCACTGAAGCCAGCTGAGATTCTAAGGGAAGAGGATTACTACTCAAAAAATTTGTGGCAATCTTTAATCTATCACATTTCATTCTCTGGACATGAATTATTTACAGTCCTCCCACATGCAAAATACACTCACTCTTTCCCAAAATGCCCAGCCAAATTATATCATATTGCAATATTGGGTGTCAAGGATTGCTTCACTGGAATCAGATTTGGGTTTGTGAGTCTCCTTGTGTGTGAATCATTGAGTATAGTTCCTTGAGTACAAATTATTATTGATATGAAAACTTGTGAACTACAGAAAAAAACTATTTATTCCCTCCCCTACACAATATGCAATGGTGAGGAAGGCACAGTATAACCGGAGTATAAACACTTCCATCCCCCAAGGAGGGGGGCTTTGGAGAACATATAGCAATCAGTTGTGCAGAGAAAACCAGCCAGGTACATGTCATCAGTTCTTTTTCCTGGGACAGGAAATGTTATGGAATGAATGTGTTTGTCCTTCAAAATTCGTATGTTAAAATGCTAACCCCCAATGGGATGGTATTGGGAGGTGAGGCCTTTGGGAGATAATTAGGTCATGAGAGTGGAACCCTCAGGAATGGGATTAGTTCCTTTATAAAAGACACCTTAGACAGCTCTCTCATCCATTCTGCCATGTGAAGACACAGCAAGAGGTCTGCTACCAGGGAGAGAGCTCCCACTCTACAATGCTGGCACCCTGATCTCAGACTTCTAACCTCCAGAACTATGAGAAATACATTTATGTTTATGTGCCACTCAGTCTATGATATGTTGTTATAGCAGCCTGAGATAACTAAGATAAGAAATATTCCTTGATTGAGGTTTAGTGTTGCTTCCTGGGAATAACTCCTATTCTAGAAATTGTTTCCATTTTATAAGCAAAGTGGAAAGAATCAAGCTTTTTTGGGTTTGAATTCTGACTTTATATTTACTAGCTATGTGACTATATAATTTATTTTATCTCTCTGAACCTCAAGTTCATTATCTATAAAAAGCATATAGTAATACCAACTTACAATATCATTATGGAGATTACATGAACTAATCTGTGTACTTAGCCTGGTACCTGGCACCAAACAACTGCCAATTTTCATCTTTTTGTGATGTTAGTTTAGACAGTGGCAAAATTGTCACAGGCCTTGAGAAGACCACAGGAACTCCCCCATACAGAGGCCATTATAGAGGAATCTCCTATAGAATTATAGAGCAGTGACTTGGAGCATGTCCCACAGAATTGTTGAATAGTGGACTTCTATTGAAGAAAGGAAGTTTGAAAGAATCTAGTTAGCTCAGTTAGAATAATAATAGCAATAATAATAATAATAATAATAATAATGAAGCTTTCAGAAATTATCATGTTTTTTGAGGTCACTTACTGAATGCTATTCTTTAGCCTCAAGTGGCATTGTTTGTTTCATGTTCTATAATATTCAGTATGGCTTTATTCTTCCATCTCCTATAACGAAGCTACTGTGAACAGAATTTCAAGTGTAGAGAGTGGCACCAACATTTGACCTAACCTGGCTAACATGTTTGACCCTGCCATATGGTTCAGAGTTGAGCAGTTGTTCAGAAGTTTTCATAGTCCAAAGTAGTTGGCTGAGATCAATGATAGCAGGATGTTATGTTTAATATCAGCAACTGAGTGGAGGAGAGGAGGCACACCAGATTAGTGTGGCTCCACAGTTTTGTAATACAGTCCTCCATGAAAAGACAATGAGATGTGACCTCAAGCACAATGTTTGGATCAGTATACCAGGAGATTTAAGGAAATTCCATTGCACATAAATATAAATACTCATGGATAACAAATGAAAACGAAAAACTGAAAAATGTATTCCAAGTTTAATGATGACTAGTTTTACTATAAGCATACCATCCCCCTCACCTTTTTTTTCTTCTGGAACTGTACCCAGAGAGACAAATAGGTAGTCAGCAAGTGCAGCAGGCAACATCAGTGCTCCACCCATATGCCTTCAATTTATTTACTACATCACTTCCCATCTCCTTGCCATATTCATGCACTCTGGTTCCCCCTGTGCTTTCACTTCTAATATCCAGCACCGGGATCTCTCTTTGGAGGACCTTCCTACAGGCCACTGCCTATTTTTCTAGAATGTTCCAAGAGCTAATGTATTTGGGAATTTACATCCCCTCACTGATGGCTGAGTTGTGCAGGAATGCAGTACTCTAAGAATAACTCTGAGGAGCAATCTCTACTATCTCTAGAAATCTCTGCATGGTTAGGCCACTTTCCGTGGGAGTTTCCTTGATACCTGACCTTTGGTTGACCTCCTCCTTCTCTTCACAATCCCACTCCCCCATTGACCCTCCAGTTTCTCCAGGGAATACTTTCTATTAAATCATTTTCACATAAATCTTCATGTCAGGGTCTGCTTCTAGGAAACGTACCCTTCAAATAGGATAGGAGATGTCAAAATTATCTTTGAAAATTAATTATATTTCCCATAGGTATTAGATGCATGGCTTATGTATAAAATCCTAAAAAGTGATTTTGCACATTAAACTTTGGGAACCACTAAAGTATATTAAGCAAGGAATAAAGTAAGATTCTACATAGAGATTTCTGGGTCCTTAAGATAGTTTGCAAACTTCAGACAGTAAATGTAGATACATGGAGAATTCTAAAGCAGAATATATTCTGCCTCACTATATAGTTTATTTCATTATGTTTAAACATTAAGCCTTTATGCCTTGAATACGTATTAATAGTTTTGTTTATTGTTATTGGTTGGAGGGTTGAATAAGATTATATGTGGAGATCAGGTTCTAAAGTCAGCAGGAAACTTAAATGCATGTACAACAATGAAGTTAACCTGTGTCTTTTAAAATTCATTTATTAAAAGCATATGTATTGGCCAAATTCTATGTATCATATATTATTTGTGTTATTCTAAACACTGGGAATATGGCAGTAAACAAAACAAATTTATGCCTTCATGAAGCTTACATTCTAGTAGGAGGAGAGAAAACAAACAAGTTATTATATAATATATAATATGTCAGATGGAGAGACACACTATGGAGAAAAATAAACCAGGGTTAGTTGGCTAGGGAGTGGCAGGGTGGGGGTATTGCTTTATTTGGGTAGTCAGGGGAGCCTCACTGATAAGGCAATATTTGAACAGAGACCTAAAGGAAGTAAGGAGGTCACCATGCTGCTATCTGGTAAAAAATCATTCTAGGTAGAGGGAGCAGTGTGGTGGACATAGGTCCCCTGCTGGGGAATGTAGTTAAATACAGTCTTGCCACCACCCTCTGAACCCACCACCACATTCACATGGAGGCCATACTTCCCCAAGTCTCTCCCCTAGCTAGTAACTGAGCAGAATGGGGTTCTAATTCAGGACTATTCCACCTCCCACAGGCAACGGTGGCTCATAGACACCCCACTGGCCTGCCAGAACCCCCATTAGGACTGCACTGCAGTGTGAAACCTACCTATGCAATCCTCTTTCCTTACGCTCCCCATTATAGGTGTCAGATCGGCACTGTGGTCAAAGGCCCTTTCCATCTTCTCCCCACCCATTCCCTTATCTTTTCCCCACATTTCCCCTCAATACATTTCTTGCATTGCTAATTTCATCTTGGCATCTGCTTCTTGGAGGGCTCAAACTAACACAAACAGAAAATGCAAAGGACTGAGGCAGGAGCATGCTGATATGATCGAGAAACATGAAAATTAGCATGTCAGGAACAGAATTAGAGAGGAGGAGAGTGATGGGGAATATGGACAGACACAGAGCAAGAGACCAAATCGTGAGGGTCTGGCAGGCACCATAAGGACCTAGAGTTTTATTCTTTGTAATACAGGGACACCTTTGGAAGATTCTGAGCAGTGGAGAATGTGAGCTAACATTCTATCATTTATCTGTCTATCTATCTATCTATCTATCTATCTATCATCTATCTATCTTAAAGTTTATTTATTTTGAGAGAGAGTATGAGCAGGGGCAGAGAAGAGAGAGAGGTTGAGAGAGAACACCAAACACAGGCTCCTTGCTATCAGCAAAAGAATCCAACATGGGGCTCAATATCATGACCATGAGATCATGACTTGAGCTGAAATCAAGAGTCAGATGCTTAACAGACTGAGGCACCCAGGAGGCCCGATCTATCATTTCAAAAGGACCCTTGTCACTGCTGCTTTGAGAGCAGATGATTGGAGGAAAGGGCAGAAGCAGGGAGACCAGCTTGGGGGCCACTGAAGAATCCAGATGAGAGATGGTGTTTGAAGGAGGTGGGTAGTGGGGGAAGTAGGGAGCAAGTGGATGAATTCTAAATGCATTTGAAGACAGAGCCAGCAGGACTTGCTGATGGTTGAGCCTGAGGTATGACAGAAAGAAAAGCCAAAGATAATACTGAGATTTTTGGCCTGTGCAAATGGATTTAGCATTTACTGAGACAGGGAAGACTGGATATTATGAAATATCATTATAGATTTTCTAGTTTAAATAGGTTTCTCCTGCCTGTGTGCTGCCAATGATGCTTCATTGATGTTTCTACTTCATTACAAATCATATTCCTTATATCATGGTTGCAGCTGCTACTATTGCTACCTATCAATTAATGCGTACTTGGTGCCTGCTACACAAACCATTATAGATAAAATCTTTATATATTTCTTTATATATATATTTCCCACATCTCTCATTTAAACCTTACAACAACCTCATGAGATTAGCTCCAGGTTGGTTTTCTGCTTTGCTTTGTTTTGGCCTAGGTTTATGTAGAGAGTTAGTGCCAGGCTCAGAACTGAATCCAGGATGGTGTGATTCTAATGCTGTGCTCTTCATTATTCCATGTGCTTCCTTTTGACCCATGTGGCTCTTTGGTAGCTGTTTTGTGCTCACCACTGTCTCCATACCAATCCATATGCTTCCTAACAAGTTGGTATTGAAATCAGCTTTGTATATGCTACTTCAACTACTAAGTTTCCCTGCGTAGACTAGGTTTGATAATTCTTGGTGGCATTTTGTGACTTGTATGTCTCTGACCATTGGCTTGATAATATCCAGTGGCTTCTGTGGTTGTCCCTTACCTGCCTGACACTACATGGTCCCATTCAAAACTTCTGCCTGATTTTCAGTACTTGGTCATTGGACTCAATCTCCCTCTCATCTCTGGGCTACTCTGTACCAGAAACTTCAGGGAGAAGACCCGGCCTGAAATTTCTGGCCCTGACACCTCATTTCTGATGCTACTCATGATTCCAATGTCCTGGTTAGAAAGAGATTTAGAGACATTTAATTCTTTGCTTATGCATTCTCTTTCCCTGAATATCTGAAGCTCCCTTTCAGCTAGCTGAGTTAGTTATAACTTGAGAACACTTATGCTATTTGACATATATGAATTATATAAGCAGGTTGGGTTTCTGCTGCAAAAGAAAAGCCAGAACAGCGAAAAATTGACTAATTGCAGACACACTTTTTCCTATCCATTCACAATCTTTTATATAAACTTGAACATTAACTCCTTATTATTTGGCAACAACAAAGTGCACTTGCAAAGACTCACCTTCAAAATGGCCAGCACTTTCTGACATCCTCCAGCTAATAATAACTCTGGACTGTGGACATCTGATCAGAATTAATTGCAGCAGACTGGAGTCCTGCAAATGTTAAAATGTCTTTAGTTTTACAGACCAATAGATGTTACGGTTCAGCAGTTCTGCATTATTAGTAAGCTTCTTGAATCTTGAGGGAGGGAGCCCAACAAACCATTGTAACCTTTATAAATTAAATGAGAATTAGTGCCTGTGCTTGTTGACTGTATCAAGAACAAGGATGCAGAATAAAAATAACACCTTTTTTTTATATCTACCAAACAATTTAATATAAAAAGCTCGATTTGCCTGAGCAAAAATAAAGCAGTCAGCTAAATATAAAGTATTCATCATATGCAGGGGAAATATCTGACATGTTTAGGGAGTAGACTGATAGACAAAGGGAAAGAAACCCTAATAAAAAGGTCAGAATGTAATTTAAGAGGTTAATGGTTAGACCATGATAGCCAAGAAAACATTAGTCTCCAAATCAAGGTGAAAGTCTGTGACTTTCTAAAGGTCCTATCTAAACTCCTAAAGGACCAAGAGACTGGGATTTCTACATGTCACTTGTTCTTCCTGTGTTACATGTTCCCATTAACAAGTGGAACAGCTTTATTATTGAGGACAAATAATAAAAATGGATGCATAGAGTTTGGGTAGATGGTCAAAATTTAAAATAAGCTACCTATAGCTGTGATAGGGTATATGGTGGTATATGGGAGGGAATAATAGGTGGACATGAGAGAGAAACTCAAGAGACTTTTCATGCATTAACTATGGCATGACTATGGCAGACTATGGCAAAAAACAAGAAGTAGTTTTTGAAAACTGTTAGATTGGATTGGTAGAAATGAAATAATCTATTATTTTCATTAGCAACAAAGAGCATTCATCCCAATATATACCTGTTGACTAACTTGTGCTTAGTGTCTCAGAGACAATAAGACATTCATATTGATTTTTCATTCATTCTGCATCATTTATTATGCACCATCCATATATTAAGTATTGTGTTAGAACACTAGGCCAAAGCTGGCAAGTCCTAGAACCTAGTGCCACCACATGCCCATTGTTCCCATAACAGACATCACCAATCAGCCACAACACTGGTATCACCAATCAACCACAACACTAGTTCCATTGCTTCTGATTATGGTCTCAGAGTCTTTTTCAGCACAGATATGGACCTTTGCTATTAGCACAGACCACACAGAGGTTACTGCAATAAAATGAGGTAGCAGAGAGTGAGAACTAGAATGAAATTAGAATGGTGAGGATAGGGAAATGAATACATTTGAAAGACACTAAAAGGGTAAAAGAGACAGGACATTGTCAGTGATTGGATGCTGGCTGGGGATGAAATTTGCTGGGGCAAAATTAATAATGACACCAAGGTTTCTAGCTTGCTCAACTGGGTAGACAAAACACCATTTATTGAGATGTTTGAGGGAGAGGAACATCTGTAGGGGGAAAAATAAGCTTTAAATATTTTGAGTTTTAGTTTCCTGTGGGTCATCCAAATAGAAATTAAGAAATTGGATATTTGAGTCTGTAATTCAGATGCATGATCAAAAATAATGAATGAGGAGACAGTTTAGAGGGTTGTTGTAACACGTGGATACTGGAGTCCCATTATCTGGGTTTGAGTCTTCATTCCACACGGTGCTAGCCGTATGACCTTGGTGAAGTTCCTTAGTATACCTTAACCTTGAGATTTTTCATGGTTAGCATAGAGATAATTATAGTATCTATCTTAGAGGATCATCTTGAAGATGAAATGAATGCTGGCAACACACAGTGAGCACCATATGAATACTAGCTCTTATTTTTGTTGTCATTACATCTAAACAGTGCTAAATATTTGTAGAATGAATGAATCCATGGGGTAACCCAGAGAAAGTTTAGAGAATGAGAAGACAAGAGGAATAAAAAATAAACTTGGGTTTATTATACCTTAATGAGTTGGTAATCTAGTTGTATGAAAATTCAAATGCCTTGATATGTCCATGAGTGAACAAAGAAAGAGTCCAAATCCAAATGGTAATTCTTATCAGAACACAGAAAAGAAATTCAGCGTGACAGGCCAGAAGACTATTTGAGGACAAAATGAGGCAGCTAACCTTGAACTAGGTAGGTCCTTCTAGAGGGACAGTTCTGTCCAAAAAGGAAGTGTTGGCTAGCCAAATACCCACAGTTGGTTAAAAGGCAAGATAAGGAAGCAAGACACAAGGTTTCATTGATAACACTGGTTGGCAGAGTTGCGGCAAGCAGTATAGTGGCCAAAGCAGTTATTTCCATGTCGCTGGAAATAACAACATGAATTCATAAATTTGGTGTACTCCCACGACAAACATGCTCCTGAAAAGGTATACAAGGATCACAGCATTGTAAATCTGTGTTTTGCAACATATTGTGTTGTTGTGATCTATGTTATTAGTTATTCATATAACTGGACTGGCAGGGCTTATAGAAACCAGTGCTAGTGAATGACACCCCATCCCACAGGTTCTCAAGTGAACCACCACCACCCCGCCCCCACCCCAGGTCATCCTTGATTCCTCTCTTTGCTCTTCACTCCCTGAATTAATTAAGAGTACACTTGACTCTAAGTTTCAAGGACATCTTACATCCATTATCCTTTTTACATCTCCACTCCTATTCCTGATGCCAAACAGAATCTTCTCTCACCTGGGTGACCTGCAGTAGCCAGCAGTCTCTCTGCTTCTCCCTATAATCCATTCTCCAAATCAAGCCATGTAACTCCTCAGCTTAAAGTAAAGCCCAAATTTGTATGGGTTTTGTATGACCTATAAAGCTTTGTATCACCTGACCCCTGCCTACTTCCTTCATTTTGTCCTTCTTCCCATCTTCTTTTTTTAATTTTAATTTTATTTGAGAGAGAGAGAGAGAGAGAGAGAGAGAGAGAGAGCAAGTGAGCAGGGAAGGAGGAGGAGGAGGAGAAAGAGGAGGGGAGAGGGAATTCCAAGTAGTCTCTATGTCTGATATGGGGCTAGATCCCATGATCCTAGGATCATGACCTGAGCTGAAATCAAGAATCAGACACTCAATCTACTGGGCCACCCAGGTGCCCCCCTCCCTTCCCATCTTCTAATATGCTTTAGCTTCACTGGCCTTCTTACTCTTCTCAAATACACCAATCTCTTTCTCGCCTGAAGGCCTTTACATCACCTGCTCTTCCTTCAGGTCCTGTAGACTTTCAGAAGTCTGATCCCTTCTAATCACTGGGTTTCTCATTTCAAGTATGTTCCCCTCAGGGAGCATGTTACAGACGCTCTGTACATCCCCATTTCTCTGGTCACTTTCTAAGAAATCCTGTTCAATTGTCTTCACTGCCATTTTCTGATATTTTCACCTTGCTTTATTTGCAACTTTTTTGTTATTGTCACCCCCACTAGAATATAATTTCCACAGTAGCAGAGACCAGGGCTGGCCAGCTTATCCACTGGATACAGTAGGCACAGTGCCTTGAACCGGTGATACTTTTGGGGCCCATGAAAATGTTTTAATTTCTTTAAAAATTAGGGGAAATGGGCATAATAACTCCAATGAATATGAAATAAGGAATCCAGGCTGGATTAAATTTGTTTTTAAATATAGTCATAAAATACAATTTTTAATATTAAAAAAAATTTATTGTCAGTTTGAGAGAGAGAGACAGGGAAAGCAAGCACGAGTGGCAGAGGGGCAAAGAGAGAGAGAGAGAGAGAGAGAGAAGGAGACACAGAATCCAAACCAGGCTCCAGCCTCTGTGAGGCTCCAGGCGCTAAGCTGTCAGCACAGAGCCTGACCTGGGGCTCGAACTCATGGACCATGAGATCATGACCTGAGCTGAAGTTGGACGCCTAACCCACTGAGCCAACCATATGCCCCTAATATTTTTATGGTTGAAGGAGTCCATGAAAGTCATAGGTAGCCATGATGGGGACTTTGTCAGTCTTGTTCATGGCAGTGACTCCAGCACCTAGAACTATACTGGGCACAGAGCAAGCTCTCAAAATGACTTTGTTGTTCAGATAAATTTAAGTAGCTTGATAACTTTGGAGTCTGGCCTAAAAGAACCCAGGTTGTGTGTATATACACATGTGCATGTAGGTGCATGTGGTCATGTGTGTTGGACATATTCTTTTTGTCCCCTACGTCCACTGTCTGCCCTTGTCTACTTGGCTCTGGGAATGAGGAAGCTGATTTCTATGTATTCCTATGGTTTCAGATTGAGTTCAGCCAAGGGGCAGCGCCAGCAGGAGATCTGAGAATGGGACAGTGAGGTCTCAGGATTTATTCCTGGGATTCCTCAGGATTTAATGCCCTCTCTGCTGAAGAGTCAAAATGGACCTCCTTCCCCCATTACCCTAATGACCGCTGATAATAATGATAATAATAATAATGATAGTACTAATTAGTATTTACTGAGATTAAATCTGGTGTCAATATTTTTATGTAGCAAAATGATATGATAGCATGATTGACAGCCTTTATTTTATAGTTGAGTTTTGCAGCACAAAAATGTACTGCATCTGTGTCCTCAAAGGTCTCTCTTGATCATTTGACATTCATATGTTCTCTTCCGATGTGCCTTTTCTCTCTCCATGCTTGTAAGCTTTTCCTTCTTTTGTTAGTAGGTCTAGCTTTATTATGTCTTCACTTGTCAATTGATGTAGTACGTGATTGAGCAACTTTCCAATATCACTGTCATTAACTTTATGAAATATTGACTCTTATGCAGTCTATGTGATTTCATGAGCAATGTGTTTGCTCTCTGGTTCCCCTGAACTTAGCCCAATTACTGTGTCATGATGTGAGCCTTTAGTATTAAGTGGTCCTTGTTTCTGCAGGAATGGCTAGCATCCTGTTTCCCAAACTTCTATTACAAAAGAATCCACATAGCACTTAAAAAACACTTTGGTTCCTGTAGGAAAAGTTTTGTTTTTTTCATGATAAAAGTAGATATATGGTAAAGCCTAAGTTCTTGCAATAAGCAAAAGACTATGTGGTTCCTGGTTTCTATGGCATAAAGAGTATGTTTCCACTTTGTTGGCTGCTCTTTGTTCTTCCCTTTTTTCTTTTTACTTCTGTCATTTTCTGCAGAAGAATCAAAATTTCAAAATATACAAAATCTAAAGCTAAGATCTTGAAGTCATTTTAAAGATAAGTGATGGATAATTAAATGAGACAATATATGTAAATGTACTTTTAAAAGTATCTAAAATTAATTACTCAGGTAAATTTCGTTTTAATATATAATCAGTATTAGCCCTAATGGCTAAGTTCATTATAATAATCAGTATATAAATTTCCTGGTAATATGACAAGTGCTTGGAAGTACATCTCATAAATTATTAGTAAAATGTGAGATAACTAACATTCATTTTTACATTTATTTTAGACAAAGATTTTTGTCATATTTCTAAGTAGCTCACAGCTATATAGGTAAGTTCTTTTGATTTCTTCATTTTATCAGCTCTCAAAATGGCAGTAATATTTTATAATGTTCCCAAAATATTTGCTTTGCTAAACCATATAAATTATATCTCATGCCTAATCATTAGCACATCATCATAGTGAAATTTAGATAATAGTTGGAGGCATCAACATTTAATTATGAGTTATGATTTTCATGATATTCTTACATGAGTGTTTCATCAATAGCTCTGGTCTGACAAAGCCAAGTTTGACCCTTTATATTATCTGCTTTCCCTCCTCCAGGGTACTCCTTCAGTATAATGGCACTCTGATTTTTGCAGTAACTTAGGGCAAACATTTCTAGGTCATCTTCCATTTGTTCCTCTACTGCCATCTCCACCCCTCTTCCTCCTCCTTCCCCCAGTCCTCCATCTAAGAAATCATCTGATCCTGTTGCTTTTTTCCAGAAGGGGAACAGGGAGGAAGATGTCTGACAGGGAGCTGTAGAGAGACATGGCATATTTGAAAACCGACGCTCAGTGCTGACAGGATACTGACTGAATCTTGGGGGAGAGCAGTGGTGGGAGATCAGCATGTTGAGGAAGATCCTGTAATGCCTTCAAGGTCTTGCTTAGGAATTTGGATTTTATACCTTACTCAGAGGGAAGTCACTGGGAAACAACAACAATAACAACAGAAAAATGTAGGATTGGAGATTAGCATGGTAAGTGCAATGCAAGGAAGGTGAGGAAGTTTCACGTGCTGATAAAAGAGTGATTGACAGGAAAACAGGGAACAGGGGCCCATCAGGGAAGGAACTAAAGCTGAAGATTGAGGGAGGGGGTGGGTCATACCAGGAGAGAAAGGAGTGATGCCAGAGAGCAGTATAGAAAGAATGAAGAAGCAGAGCAAGTAGAGGATGTAAGGTGGTGGTCAGAGGGAAATTTCAGACTTAGAGGTTTGAAAAGAGTATGATCCTGAGAGTCACTTATGTCAGGTCCACAGTGAATACCTTTGAAATAGATGAGGGGCAAGAAACTGGGAGGCGAGGGCTTTGGTGGTGGTCATTATGGAGGCTATTGTTATTACAAGAATGGATGGCAGTGTTCAGAGTGGAAAGGAAATTTTCAACATATGGAGGAGTATGAAGTGGATGTTGGTGGATGCTGGGAATGGGGCAAAGCGGAAGAGCTTATCAGTTAAGAGCACCAGCTGGGTTTGAATCCTGGCTCCACCACTTTCTGTTTGTGTGGCCCTGGGAAAGTTAGGTTCGTACCTTTGTTTCTTCATTTGGAAAATAGAGATGATAGCAATAATAACTTCCACAAGGTCATTATCAATATTACACAAGATAAAGCATTAAAGCTCTCAGAAAAGTGCCAAGCTCACAGTGGGTGCCCAGTCAATATTAGCCATTATAACTCAGAGGTAGAGAAGTAAAAGTTGTTTTTGGCCTTGGAAGGAGGCAGGAAAATATTGGCTCTCCTTCCTGATGAGGGCAAGAAAAAAAAGTGCCTGGGAGAAAAATATGTCCATATTTAAAAAACAAACTTATATAAAAAAAGCCCTATCTTCATGTACAATAAATGTCATTGAGAATTTAAGGTAGCTTCTTGGCAATGGACTGAACTTCTGGAGATCTCTGGGGAATGACAGCTGTCCAGAGGATCTGACTCATGGCCAGGACAATGGACAACAGTGATGAGAGAGGCAGAGGGGTGAGATATAGAGATAAGAGACAGAATGGCTACTCAGCCTTGGAATTCCAAATGGAACTCTGAAGAGGGGTGATGGGTAGTAGTATGTTTGCAACATCCCATTCTCTGGTGTAGACAGTAGACACAGTTATGACTAGTTTGGTTGCACTATAGGAGCCTCAGATTGGAGGTTTATCAGACTGCATTTTAGTTGAGTGTTCTGAGAAATCAGAAAATGCCGTGGGGGACCAGCTCATTTAAGCAGATGTGACAGATTCAGATGCAAAATATTGTATTCTGTTTGCTCTTGAAATTTTCTCTAAAACAATTAATTCTACCCATATCTTAAACCTCATTTAATTTTACTTTAGGTTATTGAGTTAAGTCTGGAGTTTACCTTTTGGATGTAACCCACTTTGTCTTCCTGGTTGTAACTCTTGCCTCTTGGGGAATAATTTGGCTATACTTCCTTAAGACATAGCAGTCTCAGACTACTTTGGATAACCCCCCATCTTAGATTGGGTTCACTGGAAACATACTTAAAGATGAAAAGTTAGGTGCAGAAAGTTTATTGGGAAGTGCTCTCAGGAGATACACCTGTGAGGAGGCAAGGATGGCAGCATTGGGCAGAAAGAGAAGCTGATATGCAGTGAGGTTGCAGCAGAGACGTCAACCAACCCTACAGGGGCTCTAGGGCTGAGATGGCCTTTCAGAGTTGTCCCCCTTGAGGCCAAGGAACCCGATATTTATAGCCAGTCATTGACTGTGGATTGCTCCCTGGGAATGGGCATAAACTTGGGTGAGGTAGTTCCCTGAGGCTGAGGGAATATCCCAATGAGGAATACTTCCAGGAGCCTTTATTAGCCAACATTTCCAGCTGATGAGGGATGGGTGTCGGCCTTTGAGAGCAGCCACAGTGTTGCTCTCTGGCCAGGCAAAGCACCACAGTACCTACTACATCCTCTTTGTACAATGTACACACAGTGTACACACAGATTTTCCAATGTACACACAGTGACTGATTAAAATTACCCATACAACTGGCCTTAGTTTTTGTAGGGTCATGTTGGGGGTGAGATAGGGGATGAAGAGAAAGGGAGTCAAACAGGAACAGTAGGAGAAGGCTGGAATCTTATTTCACACCCTTCACAATTTTGCCCAGGGACACCCACAAGAGGCAAGGCCAAATACACCACAGAGAACGAAGGTTGGTGTAATAAATGTGGAAATTACTCCCATGGGCCATGCAAAAAAGAAGAAGTTTGTGCATTTTGTACTACTCTCTCTTTCCTTAGCTGCACATCTACAGACCATCTTTAATATCTATGAGGTCATCATTCCACTTGGCAACACTACTGTGGAATTACACAGAAATTGATCTACATATCACATGGCGGCTAACAACGAGGAGAATGAGCTTTCAGTGATTATTGAAAAGTTAAGGGACTAATTATGACAAAACTACTGCCTTCTCTGGAGAAGTTACCCTTGCAGAAGAAAGAGCAGTGAATCCTCCCACTAGGAGAATTTTTTTAAAGATAAGAGCTTGGCTCTTAATATTAAATTAAAGGTAATAAAGAAAATTTTAAACTCTGAGGGACGAAAATAATGGTAGTTCTGTTCTAATGTATGGAGTTTTGGAATGCCTGATAAAAAAGTACCATCTGGGCTGTACCAGGACTATAAAATTAATATCCACTGACCTGTCTGAAATATGCTCTTGTGAGTGATTGTGTCTCCAGCAGGTTATTTGGCTTTTCTTAGTACCAAAAATGTGCATCATCCACCATAGGGATGGAAAGATCTCCTTTTAGGGGTGATTATTGAGTTATTTCCCCATGATCTCGGAGAATTTTTGATCCCCTGACCACCAAGAGGCCACTTTCGATACTTTCAATTCCAAAAGCAAAAGTCATGGAACACTCCTCCCTTTCATTCACTGGGAAAATTTCTAAATGATGACAATTCTCTTATTCCCTGGGAAAGAATAAAGGAATATGGAAGATGTGTTAGAAAGAAATTTCAGATATATCCCTCTTCATTAAAGTGTGAATTTCATTCTAAATGTGCTCATTTCCTAAGTTGTAAATTATAGTCCGAAAAAAAAATAGAACCTGGCTATTCCTAAAGTTTATGAAATCACGTAGTCTTTCCTGATGAAAAATTCCCTGCTCAACAACCAATTTGCCACTAATGATAATAAGGTCGTCTAAGTGCACAGCTGTTGGGTTTCCAATGTACACACAGTGACTGATTAAAATTACCCAGTAAAACCATGGAAGTGGGCTGTTATACTGGTTGGAAAGTTGTACATAGAAAGAAGCCGTAGGCATTGATGGAAACTGGTTGGTCAGCCTGCCATTAATTAGCAAGGGAAACCTCTCCTGTTTTAAATAATTTATACCTGCATCCAAAGTAAGTAATAGGAGTATAACAAAGGAAGCATTACTGCTTACCAGGAGAACTTCTCCAAACACAGTTTACCAGCATAAGAGGTAACTGGGTTTGAACACAGTTCACCTTGTGACAAAGCTCAGCCTGAACAATTGACTCTTCTGATGAAATGATTTAATGTGCAACTGAAACTAGTTTGTCTACTAACCTAGGTATAAGGAGCATGTGGTGCTTTCGTATCTTTGGCGGGCAAACGGCATCAGACATTTTTCATTGTTTATTCTATACTTTTAGGGACAAGAAAAATATCTTAGATCCTTCCTTAGACCATTTCTTTTTTGTGTATTTGACTTAAATAGCTGGCAAAGCCATTGAAATAAGTGCCATTTTATTAAATGGGAAAAATGTAGATTGATTCCATTCCTATAAATAATAAATTCTCTGAACATGTAAAATATTTCTGAAGCTGCATTAATGCACATTTGCATTTCTCTTTAATATGAAACAGCTGTTGTATTTTTCATTTTATGGCATTTTAAAGAGAAGGAAAGGATTGGGAACCAACATGAATCACAGGTCCCTACTGCATTTCGTTAAAGACAATATCACATTAATTCCTGTTGCTTCTGAGTCTGGTGGAGAACAGAAACTTGCTTCATTTTTAAAACCCTGAAAGTTAACATAGAAACTTTAATGTAAGCATTTAAATTATCAACTTGGAATGAGAAAGTGAGTCAGACCTGATATGCATCAGCCTAACTGCACCACTCTGGATTTAGGAGTTGGAAAGGTATAGAATTTACTTACATAAATCAAATCATCCTGATGAAAGGTAGCCACGTAAATCCCCATTTTTCACCTGGCATTCTCATTTGGATAGAAGAATTGATTCTTTTAGCAGTGGATTCAGCTGCCTTCCTTCTTTTGCTAACATGGTTTCTTTACAATTATGCAAACTAAATTTCAGTCACCTTCTTTATCATGGCCTTGGGAAATAAAAACCTGGCTGGTTAAATACAGCTGATGTTTTTCATTATAGTTTGATAACCTACATTCCACATACAATAACCAAACCTAGATTTTTTTTTCCTGACATCCTGAGCTGAAAATCAAATTAATTTTCAGTCACCCTGGACTTGTGGCTTCGTATTTTCAATAGGATTCTTAGTGTACACTCTAAGAGGACATTTTGTTCTCCTTTCTGCCGCCTTCTACTTATGATTCTATACTTTAGCGTTATGGCCTCAGGGGGAAAACACTATATTTTAGAGTCAAGTATATGTTGGGCAGGATTTTGACTGCTTCTTGTCTGCTGTGTGAATTTGGCAAGTTAAGTGAACATTCTGAGCTTTAGGATCTCTGTTTGTTAAATGAGAATATTTAATTGTTGCCTCCCAAAATTTTTATAAGGGCTGAAGGGGAAAATATGAGTAAAAATACTCCATTGCCTAGGACCCAGTAGGAACTCACAGATGGTGGCCTTCTCTCTCCTTCTCTCTTTCTCCTTTTTTCCCTCTCACTTCTAGCTCAAAGGACAGTGGCCAGGCAGTTGTCAAGGACTCTGTCAGCTGCGGGCTAAGTGTCTCCCACGGTGTGTTAAGTGGCATGAGAAAGTTTCCTGCAGATGACATAAGTCACAACCACTGTATATATGACAACATATCTATTTGTGTAGAAATTTCAACCCCAGGCTCAGCATGACACATCATTTTCTGAAGGCAAATTACAAAAGGCAGCCTTGAAGGCATGGAGAATCTCAAAGTTCTCTAGGGATGTTTGAGAGGAGGGCACTGTCCCAGACTTGGGATAGAATCTGTGAGTCCCTTTCAGAGCTCCTGGAAAGCTTTTTGACTGGAAGCTAAATAAGGCAGCAGGAATCTACCACACCAGGGTATGGCCATGGTCAAGACCAGACTACTCAGAGTTAACAAAACCAAGAATATATGCCAGGATTCAATGCCTGCAAATATATTTTATTCTTACAAAAAACTCTACAGTGCAGGGAGGATTCCTCATTTAATCACCTTGATTCTTACAACTCTTTTTTTTTTCTTTTTTTGAGAGAGAGCGAGTGTGCAAGTGTGCCTGCACACATACAAGCAGGGGGGAAGGGCAGAGACAGAGTGAGGAAGAGAATCCTAAGCAGGTTAAATGCTCAGCATAGAGCCTGACACGGTGCTCGATCTCACGACAGAGAGATCATGACTAGAGCTAAAATCAAGAGTCAGATGCTCAACCAACTAAACCACTTAGGCACCCTGATTCTTTCAACTCTTATGCAGTGAGTATTATTTGCCTCATTTTATAAATAAGGAAAGAGAAGCTTATTGAGACAAAACTGATACCAAAACATTGGTCTTTCCGTAGCAGGTGGTAGTGGTGTGTAGAATGTGCACGTGTGGACTCTAGAATCAGACACCTTGGCCTGAAGCACAGTCCTGACACTTCCTTGCTGAGTGTCCATGGGCACTTTACTTAACTTGCTTGAATTTCAATTTCCTCATGTGAGCAATAGGAATATCTATAGGGTTGCTCTGAAGACTCAATAAGATGGTGGGCTAGTTGTGCAAACACACCCTTGAATCTTTCTTTTCTCTGTCTTCATCCCTCCTCCTTCTCACCAAACTCCCAAACCTCTCTTCTTGTAGCCTTTCTCATTTCAACAACATGTACCCCGTCCATTCATTAGCTATTCAGGCCCATAGCTTAGAGTCATCCTTCATCCCTCTCTGTTCCCCTATGCCTTTCCCACCCCTCAGTCCAGCCCACAAGTCTCTCAGCTCTGCCTCCAAAATACTCTGTGAATCTATCTGCTAATCTCCATTTATACTTTCAAACACATGGTCCCTAACTGGGCAACTGCTTTTACATATGCCCCTTACAGTCTTTTCTCCACATTACAGCCAAAGTGACCTTTTAGAAATATAGATTGTATCATATGACCCTAGTGCTTAAACTCTTCCAATGGCTTCCTGCTGCACATAGACTAGACTCTAAACAAATTGCCTGCATGATTCCTGTTTACCAGTCTGAATGTATCTCATACTCTTGTTTTCCACACCCCTGCCACACTGGTCACCCCAGGGCTTTTGAACATGCTACTTCTCTGTTTGGAATATTTTCTCTCATGTTTTAGATTTTAGATCTAAAATCAAAGTTCTGTATATGATCTCAGAGAGTCCTTTGGACTCCCTGCCTTAAGTAGATCCATCCCAGCCACTCTGTCTTACATTATTGCTGTCTACCTTTCCTCTCAATTATTTATAGCACTTAACACCACCCTGTGTTATTTCTTTGTATGCTTCTTTGATGGCTTATTAGTATTTGTCCCTGTCCACTAAAACATGCTCTAAGGGGTCTGGGGCTTAATTTGATAATCAGTAAATAGTTCTGGGGCAGAGGAGGCACTCAGTAGATATTTGTTGAATGAATGAATGAATGAATGAATGAATAAAAACAGCACAGCACATACAGTAAATACAATGCTATACTTTCTTCCTGTACTGAAAGCAGAGGCTGGAAGTAGTTTCAAAATCAAGCAGAAAATAAGGAGGTGGCTGGGGCACAGTATTGCATAGTGTAAAGAAGACAGCCTTTGGAGTCAGGCTGGCCAGGATTTCAACTCTTTCTCCTAAGCCTCAGTTCCTCTATTTGTTAACTGGGAATAATGATATCCAAGCTACATAGAGCTGTGAGAATGAAATGAAATGATTTACAAAATGTTTAGTACCAAGACTGCTGTAAACTCTAAATAAATGGTCATTCTATTATTTTTGAGACCTTGACAATTTGGTAAAAGTGAATTTTGTTGATTCACAAATGCTTTCTTTTTCCCTTTCTCCTTTCAGATTTGAGCTTGCTGGACTTGAGCATCAGGCTTGTGTTGGTTTAAGGGTTTGCAGGGTAAGGATAATTGCAAGACAAAGAAATAATTAGTCAAATCTCCTATGGTTTTCTTCTGTAACTTTTTAGTTGATCCACATCATTTGTGGTTTGTTTATCTTGATTGTCAAAGGACTCAAATTAAGAATAATTTTAATTTTATAAAACTGGTGCTATATTGACATATTGGGCAAAAGTAGTCAATTTTCACAAATGAATCTTCTCAACTGAATCAGATCAGATGTCCTTCAATCACATAAGATACTTACTGTGGTGGGGAAAGAAATGATTTGAATGAAATGTATGGTTGATTCCATACTCATTTATAAAAGTGGCTCAAACTATGGCAAATTTTTATGATTTGTTCCAGGTCATCTTCTAATGTGCATGTTATTAAAAGAGTGTGAGCCCACAGACTCATGGAGTAGTGGTAATCAGAGGGCAAATGTCCCCAATATTACCTCAGGATCAAAGCCTGTCATTCCTGGGCTGATGGGTATTGGTCCCTGCTCCCTGTTTTTGCTCTCTTTGAAGCAAATTAACAAAAACTATGACTTAGTGGTTATCTTAATTATCTTGAGAGTAACATCCTTTGTGTGTCAGCCAAATTCATGGCAATTCCATATTATTGGATGGAAGGGACTAAAGGCCCAAAAGATAAAAACTCTAACTCATTTTACATGAATTATTTTGAAAAGTAATATTTCTTTTAGGAGAAGATGTTCCTGTCTTCCTTATTCAGTTCCCTTGACCTGGAATGCCCTTTCTTGGCCCACCTCTGAATATCTGAACTCTGCTCAGTTCCAAATTCCTGCTATTTTCTCTATGAAGACTTTCTCTCTGCTGTACAATATGGTAGCCACTAAGCATATGTGACTATTTTATTAAGATTAAATAAAATTAGAAATTCATCTCATTCATACTGGCCACATCTAAAGGACTTGATAGCTACATTGGACTATCTACTGGAGAGCAGTGATAAAGAACATTATTCAACATTGCAGAAAGTTCTATTGGATAGCACTATTCCAAGAACTGCAGATGAACACACAGTACTCCCAACTTTCTCTGTCTTCTTGTAAAGCCTTGCTTGTTCCTTTTCGGAGCATGTCACTTTCTACCTTGATTTCTATCAGTGACTGTTTTCAAATGATGCTATGTAGAGTTCAACATGATTCAGGGTCTCACTGTACCACGGCAGGAGATACTAAATCATCTGGAATCCAGGACTTTGACCTTCCACTTCAGCCATTTTGTCTGTTTATCTGGTGGAGTTCTATGTGTGATTACTTTTGCTAAAAGTTTGAAAACCACTGTCCTCTTTACTCCTATTATATTTTCTGCTCAGACCCCTTGAGAACAGGATTTACTTTTGATTCACTTTTTCACCTCCACACTACTGTGGGTTTCCACAGTAGACCCTCAAGATTTCTGGTTGGTTGAATGAATGAGGAAGGCCCTAGAGCCTATGGCGAAACACAGCTCCATTCCATAAGCTCTACAGTACACTTACTGAAACTTGTTTGCAATCAGATCTCTCACGAATCAGGGACTGGATGATTTTCCCAACATCCTCATCACTGTCAGTGTTAGCAAAAATGTAGTTTATGGCATTTTAGGCTCCATCAATTACTTTCTTTTCTAACAATTATTTGGGTTTTGATTTACAGTTTGGTTTACCTTTTCTGATCTGTTTACACCTCTTAACAACCTTCCATTCATCCAGTTCTCCCTCTAGGGAGTTTAACCAGATTGGCCAATTAGCACTTCCTTTTTAACAAAAAGATAAATATTTCAGTCTACTCAAGTATGGAGGACACCTTGTAGTGATGAGATAAATCAGGACTTCCCTATAGATTTTTTTTTTTTTACCTAGAGAGAGTGCATCACTTGAAACAATTACAACAGTAATAATAATGCATACACGTAATTGCATGTTTCATGGTTATATATCCACTGGGAGCTTTGATTTCTCCTTGGAGTCAAGGACTGTGGAATCACATGAGATTTCTCAGTTGGCTTGGAGGTTAGATGAGTTCTGTTGTTTAATAATTGTAATGTATGATGAATGTTAGTGTAAAGTGGGCTTAGCCAAAATGTATGATGTCTGACATCTGTTTCCACACCTTCACCATAATATCACTAGAATTATATAGTATTATCATGCATTCTAAAAGAGAATGTATCATGTATCCATAACAGATGGTTCTGGCCTCTCTGCTAATCGGCTGTTCAAATAAATTGGGTGACGATTCTAAGAAAGCACAAATCATGTATTAAAGTGTTATTTTATTTTAAAGAATGAGTATCACATTTTACTCCTTAGCTCTTTATTTATAGAGTTACTTGCTATGTCTCTTAATGAATTACTAGGTTTGCTGAAACACTAAATTGTCTTTGTTTAACTGAGGGTCAATGAATTGGCTTTTGATGCACTACTAATTTATAGCTGTGCAGGTGATGGTCTCAGCATCAATCTGTGATATTCTTTTATCTAGACTAATTCCAATATAATATTTCAATTTAGTTTTCACTAAAGCATTCAATTTGCATTTAAAAAGAAGTCAATATAGGATAATAAAATGGTGTCAACTGATCACTAATGAGCTGTTCCACTTGTATAACACTGCCCTTCTTACTATGAATTGTCTTGGACTGATATCCACTACTCTGGGTGCCAGCCAAAAAGACTTGAATGTCTGCTAGTGCCATATACCCAGAGATACTAAATATGGACATACCAAATGGCTGTTTGACTGTTTATTCCATCTATGCCAATGTAAGTAGGTATGTGGGAAACACAAAACTGAACCAGACACAGTACATAACCTACTTGGGCAGTCATGAAAATAGCTAATAATAGTACAAAGAAGGGAAATAAGTGCCCTCACGAAAGTCCAGACAAGCTGTGGCAGGAATTCAGAGGGATGAGAGCTTGTTTCCTATGGAGGTTGGGAAGGCTTTACAGATGGCATGGCATTAGAGCAAGACCTAAAGAATAAGTTATGTCTGAAAAGGGTAGAAGAACATTTTTGACAATGTATTGGTTTTCTATTGCTACTGTAACAAAAGACCAAAAACTTAGTGGTTTAAAACAACAACAGTTTATCTCATAGTTTCAATGGATCAGAAGTATAGTACAGCATGACTCAGTTGGCTCTTCACTTAGGTGCTTACAAGGACAAAAATCTAAGTGTCTGCAGGACCACATTTCTTTCTGGAGACTCTGGGGAAGAATCCACTTCCAACCTCATTGACATTGTTGGTAGAATTGAATTCCTTATGGTTGTAGCACTGAGGTCCCAATTTCCCAGTGGCTGCCATCTGGGAGTCTATTTCACCTAGTACAGCTGTCTGTGTTCCTCATCCCATTGCCCTTTATATCTCAAATCTCTCTGCCTACTCCTTCTACTACATCTCTTTAACTCTCACCAAATAAAATTATTTTTTAAAGGGCTCATGTGATTAAATTAGATCGAACCTACCCAGATAATTCAGGATAACGTCCTTATTTTAAGATCTGTAACATTAATTACACTTGTGAAGTCCCTTTTGCCATGTAACATACATAACATATTCACAATTTCCAGGAATGAAGGCATGGAGACATTTGGGGGGGCATTATGTCCACCACAATGATGGAAAGCAGTAGAAACTGAGGGACTCTTCATGGCATTAGTGAGGTTAGGCATGTGCAAAGTGACAGAACAAGAAACTGGGTGGGGAGGCAAAATTGATCACTCCTTCCATGTATTCCTAAAATACTTTGGTGACTCCACTAAGAGTACACTCAGGTATGTTGAGGTATTTTCTATTTGATCCTTGGGATCAGGGACCTGGCTTTATGTAATTTTGCACACCAGGGCTAGCACTCTGCCTTCTCTCCTGATGGGTAACTGATAACATATTTTTGCAGTTGGGTTGAAGAAAAGTGATGGCAATTGATGATAGAAAAATAGCATTTGGTAGGCCAAGGAGTAAATCTTTAAATGAGAATTGTCAGACTGAGGTGATAGGGGAGATAATTTCAGCAAGTGTCTTGTTGGTGAGACAGGAATCACACCGTGGAGTACACCCCGTCATCTCTCATGCTTGCTGTTTCTTACCCTCTTAGACTTGTACCACCTTGAAACTTTCTGATTTTGGAGTAATTGCTGTACCAGTTTTTTCTATTTTCAGGTAAGTTCATTGTTTTCCAGGTTTCTCAGTAGTCCATAGCCCCTCCACACTGTAATGTGTTCCTCATATCTTGAAAAAATGTAATTTAATATCAGTTTACCACCTAAGCACCACTTAGTTCACTTACCAGGTTAACAGGATAACCCTCTGACTCTGTTATTACTTTGGGTTAAATAGGGAGGCTACACTTCAGATGTCTACTCTTCTGGATTGTAGTTTGTCTACTTCACATAACCTTTCTGAGGCTTAGTATTCTCATCCACAAAATGGGCATATGATACCTCATAGATCGTCATTCAGATTAAATGAGAGTATGAAGGTAAGTGCTTGGTCCTTAGTCATTGATTAAATGGATTCATGATTTTTACATACCAATCCTCAGCCCTTCCTTAAAATGATTGTAGCACAGGGTCTTATTGGCTACACAAATGTCATTTATACATGAAACACCTAAAATATAAGCAAAAAGAAACACGGTGGCAATTGAGACCCTGGTGATAGGTTACCTCTTCTTCTCCCTTCCAACTGGTCCCTCCTTTTTCCTACTATTCCTCCCTCATTATGTGGGTGCCTCTGTCTCGGTCCTGGAAAAACATGGAACAGATTCAGTGTCAGGGGTCCTCTGTCAACCTGAGAGAGTCCCCAATCCAGCCTGTAGTGAAATCCCTCTTCTCTAGGATTTGTCTTACTTTTCATTTGGCAGCTCATCATGTGCTGTCCTGTGACACTTGTTCTCTTGTTTTAAATATCAAATGTTTATATCTTATCTCTCAAACTACTGTATGAGCCTCTAGTCACTCATTCAAATGCATTTTTGAGTACCTTCTATGTGCTAGGCACTGGAGAGGCAGTAGGGTCAAGATAGACACCGATACACTAGCCCTTGAGTTGGTAGTCTAGTGTGGAAGATGGATAGTTAAACAATCGACTGTGATCAGTGTGGTATGTTTTTACAGGGGACAGAAGGGGGTTATAGGAGGCCAGTATCTTTATGCAGTCCATAATGCCTTGCATTTGATAGATAATAAATATTAATAGACTAAAAATGTTTATAATTTTACCCTGTTGGGAATTTAATTCAGCAATATTATAGCTTGCTCTCTCCCAACTTGAGATCAGGCTCCATCAGAGATTTCCCATTAGGTCATGGGACTCTCTGCTCCCTGGTCAGAACCTGTAGCACTGCCTTCGTCAGGCCTAGCCCACGTCTGACTACCCACAATCTCTTTGTTGCCCTATTAATAGCTTAACCCAGTGACTCAGAGATTACTATGTACTTGAGAATCTATCCATGTACCAAAGGACCCTCTTTATTTTTGTTGCCCAATTCTTGTTTTTATTTTTGTCTTCTTTTCTAGTGTTAATTTTAAAGAAATAGGCCTATTTCATGGACAGGAATGTATTTTAGGAACAAGTGAAACAAAGACAAACCATTTTTGCTCTTTCTTCTTGATTGCTCTGAATTTCTGATTATTTTGTGAAGGATTGAGAGAGGGTTCATGGGCACCCTCAGAGGACTTAAAGATGGACAAGTTTACAGGCCATGATACCCAAGATAGCAGGCCTTTTATTTATGATGCTTATTCCATATGTATGCAGTTTTCGGAGACATCCTTCAGTACACTTGCTCCTTCCCCTTGAAGTCCCAGAACATTTCCTACATGCATCCAAGGACAGTGTACCTTCCAACTCCACTCAAACTAGTGAGCATTCTCTAGCAGCAGCTCACAAAGGTGCAGGAGAGAATTATGTTACTCTGATCTTTTGCTCCTGACAAGCTTCCTCATGTGTGGTGAAATATAAATTGGATAAACCATGATTCACTATTAGATCTGGAAAAGAAATGACACTGAGATTCATAAATTAATGTTAAATCTATTTTCCGCAGTGATTGCACGATTAGGGAGAGCTCACTCACCTGTAGTTAGCAATGACAAATGATCACTGAAGAATCATGTTATTAAGTTTTCAGTGACAATTTTAAGAAAAATATTAAAAATACTTTATGAAATAATGAATGTAGCATTTGGTAAAGTGACTTTTTACCCAATACCTTAAAAAAAAAATCACGTGGCCCAATCATTACCTGAACTTCTTGACATACTAATTAACTCTGATTTAAAACAGCCATTATTTTTAGAGTTAAGCTTAGTGAACATTGTCTAATATTATTATGCGACCATTAATATGACTAGGGAAAATGAGATAAGAAAAAGAAGAAGGCAGTAATTAAGATGAATAATTTGGTAACAAAGTTGAACTAAAGCAGGTTGGTGACTCTTCAGCATGTGATAATGGACATTATTGGTATAATTTATCTTTCAAACTAAATGACTTTACTTATCCCCTGGCCTGTCTATGTTAGATTTTTGTTTCTACAGACATTGGCAAATGAAATGATAGACATTAGAGTGAGTCTTTGGAAGTCATCAATTGTCAAGTTCAGGAATTTTGACCTCTGAATGTTACATGAAACTGACTAGATCTAGGTGCTTTCCTGAGATGTAACAATAGGGAAAATCCAGAATGAATTCAATGAGGAATATTTTGCAGCCTACAGTAGAGTCCAACATAAAATGGTCTTCCTTTTTTTCAAAAGAGTGATCAATAAGCTACCAGCTGTATCAGGACTGTATTACTGGAGGTGAATGAAATCATGAATGTTTTCTATGACTGAAATCATCATTCCTCATCCATGTCCAATGTAAAAGAAGAATTAAATAAATAATCTGGGTGTTATATTTAAGTTGTTCCACCATATGGATGTAAATCATACATTCAATAAATTTGTCCACACATTAGTTAAAAGTTTGTTATGTGTTAGACATCATTCTAAGTGCTGGAGATTCACCAAGGAATAAGACAAAATTCCTGCACTCAAGGAGGATACACCCTAATGGCAGGAATCAGAAAATAAATCAATTAACACACAAATAAACAATAAGATACCAGATTGTGATAAGTGTTATGAAGCAAAAATTAGAATGATGTCGGAGAGTGGGTGGGGGACTGATTTCAATAGAGATTCCAGGGAAAGCAAATCTGAGGAGGTGGTATTTAAGCCAAGATCTAAATAATGATGAATGAGCAGGTTACTCTAAATTGTGATGAATGAGCAGGTTACACTCTGGATAGAGGAGACCTAGTGCAAAGTCCCCAGACAGGGATATCCAAGGGACAAAGAGAAGGCCAGAGAGGTTGAAGCCCAGTGAATGAGGAGGTAGTGAGGTAAACTGAGATTGCAGAGGTAGCAGGGGCAGGTGATGCAAGGCCTTCCTGGCCATGGTAAGGATTGAGTCCAATTGCAAAGGGAAGCTCTTAATCAGAGAATGGTGTGTTCTGACATGCATTATTAAAAACTGTTTGGTTCTGGGGAAGAACTAGTGGGGAGGTTGGGGTGACAGCCTGGACTGAAGGAGTGGGTAAGAATGGGGAGAGAGAGAGAAGTAGGTGGACGGGGGGACATATTTTGGTGGTAGTTAATAATTCTTGCTGATGAAGTGGATGTCAGGTGAGAGAGGTCAAGGATGACCCTTAGGTTTTTGGCTCAAGCAACAGGGTAAGTCGTATAGTGCCTTTGAGATGGGGGAATGCTGGGAGAAGGGCAGGGGTTTTCTTTCTTTCCGTTTCTTTCTTCCTTTCTTCCTTTCTTTCTTTCTTTCCTTCTTTCTTCTTCCCTTCCCTTCCCTTCCCTTCCCTTCCTTTCCCTTCCTTCCTTCCTTCTTTCTTTCTTTCTTTCTTTCTTTCTTTCTTTCTTTCTTTTTTGTTGGGGAGGGGATTAGAGAGAGAGTAGCATGTAAGAATCAAGGGTTCTGTTTTGATTATGTTAAGTTCCAATGCTTATTATACGTTTAATATACGTATAATATGTTAAGTTCTTATGCTTATTATACATTTCATCAATCATCTGCGTGCTTTTTTAATGTAGGGTCTCAGACTCATCCATATCACTTAGGAATATATTTGGTTTCAGGTAAGAAAACAACCAAGTAGAAGTGGCTTAAACAAATAGGGGCTAATTTTCTTCTTATAGAAGCACATACGGAGACATGTAGCACAGACTTGGTGCTCAACTGTGTCATCAGAGACCCAGGGTCTTTGTAGTTCTCTACGGTGCTACCCTCAGCATTTGGGTCATTGCTATGGCTATAAGATGGTAGCTGCAGCTCCAGATTTCAGTGTCCACATTTAAGTCACTGAAGTCAGAAAGAAGTGGGTAAAATGGTACTAGACACATTTATCTTTTTTTTTTAATCAAACAAGCAAAACTTTTAGCTCTCATCAGAGACTTACACTTATACTCATTGACCAGAACTGTTCACACTGCAACCCTTAACTGTGGGACAACCTGGAAAAGAGAATATTTAGCTGGGCACATTGATGCCCTATACAAAATTTGGGTTATATTACCAAGAAAATAGGGCCATTTGATATTGGGTAGGAAATTAACAAGTGTCTGCCAACCCAGGATATTCCAACATAGAAGTTCTGGGGCAGGAGAAGTTGGGGAGGCTGATAGTGCCACACGTTCTAATGCAAGCCAGTGTTGTATGTGAGACAAGTCTGTACATGTTGCATAGACAATAAGTAGACAGCTCTAGGATGGACAGAGCAGGGCTTCCTGTTCCTTCCCAATTCTTAAAAATACCTTTTATACCATTATTTACCTCTTTATAGATTAACAGCGCCTCTCTATGGAATAAATTAGCTTATTATTTCAGAGGTAATTGTAAACTTTTATCTTCTAGAATGTCATAATTTCCCTTATCTGGGGACCTCATGCATTCCTGGAGTCAGGATGGTTTTTGGAAATGTAGCTTTCTCCAATTGCTGGGTGAAATGATTGTTTCTGCACCCCCACCCCTCCAATTCTGTCCTGTATCAGGCTCAGTCTGCCATGCTCATCACATAAGTCAGAATAAGAGTGGATGGCAGGTCCAGTTATCTTGAGCTTGGGTATAATACAATGTGTCACTCCCCATTACAGAAATTATCATTAATTATTAACAGCAACATCTTTGACATGATGCATTGTCTACACTGTCACTGCCAAAATGGAATGGTGATTAATGGAAGCCCCTTGGATGGAATACAGCAAAGTACGATGAAGAAAAGAAAGCTCAGAAGCTTAGGGGAAAAGCACAGAGAACTGAATAGCTTGGTGTCTCTCTCTGACTCTCTCTTTCTTTAAACATAAACATACACACATGCTCTAAAGGGTGAAAAACCAGTCACTTGCCAAATTGGAAACAAACAGTTTTTTCTTAAAATTCTAGGCAACGGGACATTTGGCTTCCTCTTTGTTTTTATCTAAGCATTTGAACCTGGTATTATATGTAGGACCTGATTAGGACAAAGTTAATCTTTGGAGTTATCCACTTCCTTCTTGTTCTTCCTACTTGCTTTCAGGATGTTTTCTATGTGTCTAGGTCCTTCCTGGGAGCATGCAATGCCCTTGTACTTTCCCAGTCAGCATCCCCAACCATCAGAACAAGAGGTCTAGAAGTATACAGTCTAGAGTTGGTGCAGAGTCTGAATCATGCTATTAAGAACTTAGCCCCCTTCTAGACTCTGTTTCACCATACTTAGCTTATTGGCTGTTGCTCATGGTTACAGTATAGCTGCTGTAGCCCCAAGCACCCCATCCACATTCAAAACAGAAAGTAGGTGAAAGGATGGTGCCAGCAGCATCAATTTCCTTTTCATTAGTAAAGAAAAAGCTTCCCCACAAATCCCCAAACTATAAGGAAAGCTGGGAAAAAGCATATTTGCCTTAGCAAGATTGAAGTTCTGGATGCTAGAATAAAGGAAGGAATAGATTGATGTCTCCACCTAGCTGGGTGATGACTGTATTGGTGATCATGAGTTATGGATGACAAATGCATCCCATCCCATAGATAACAAGGAAGACTTCCTGCACAGATGCGCATCGCAGGAGGTGGAAGGGGGAACACTGGGCTTGACAGCAGGTTGGTGAGGAATGGGGATCCTTTTAAGTCAGACCTTGTAAACCTATGCTATGTGTAAGGTTTGAGCTGCCTTCATGACCTCATTCTCTGTGAACTTTGGCAATAAATCAGTGGCTCCTGTGTAGAGTCTCTGGGAGTATCTGTCACCCTGAGAAAGGCAGGAAAGAGATCCGATCCTAGAGTCCGCGTCTTTTTTAAAGAAGGATATAATGCTCTGACACACAGCGTAATATTTGCTCTTAGTTGGAGGCCAAACAATTAACAATATTTTATCATAAAATGTCGAAAGAATGTTAATATAATTATCTGAGTCAAAATAAAAATAAAAATTGCCACTACGTTCGGAGCAACACTGACATTCTTTCCTCATGAACTAGCAGTTATTTATTCTTATCCTTTCACCTCCTCACACTTATTTTCAATGCTGGTGTTATCTGTGTTTAAAAAATGGTGTTAAAAATTATGGTGTTAAAAAAAATTGTGGTGTAATTTATAAAAAGCCAGATCCTCGATTCTTAAGTATACTGTTCAGTTTTAATGAATGTATATCAAGGCACAGAGTGTTAATACCACCCCAGGAAAGTTCTCTGATGCCTCTTCCCCATCATTGGTCCCTCCTCTTCCCCAGCAGAAGCCACCACTATTCTGATTTCTATCGTTAAAGGTTAGCTTTGCCTATTTTAGAGTTTCATATAAATTGAATCATTTAGAGCATCCTTTTGTTTGTCTGTTTGGTTTCTTTCACTCAGCATACTTTTTTGAGATTGATTTATGCTGTTACATGGGTCTGGAGATTATTCCTTTTTCTTGCCTATTAGTATTCAACTGAATGATTATACCATAATTTATATACCCAGTGTCCTGACAATGGACATGTGGCTTTTGTCTATCTTCAGGCTACTATGATTAAAGCTGCTATGAACATTTGTGCACAAGGCTTTCTGTGGACAAATATTTCGAGTTTTCTTGCATAAAAAACTAGTGATGGAATTGTTGTATTATGTGGTATTGTATGTTTACATCTTAAAGAAATTGCCAGATAGCTTCCTAAGTACCATTTTATTCTCTCAGCAGCAATGTGTGAGAGTTCCAGTTGCTCCATATTCTCTCTAATATTTGATATAATTAGTCATTTTCATTTCTGGTGGTTGGGTTTTGATATCTCATGGTTTTAATTTCTGTTGTGCTGATGATCAATAATGTTAAGTATGTTTTCATCTGCTTATTGACTATATCTCTTCTTTTATAGTGTCTGCTCAAATATTTTTGCCATTTTTTTATTGGGCTGTTTGTCTTTTTATTTTTGAGTTGTGAGAGTTGTTTATGTATTTTGGATACAAGACATTTGTCAACATATACATTGTGGATACTTTCTCTTAGTCTGTGGCTTGCCTGTTCATTTCTTTTGTAGTATTTTTGATAAGTAGAAGCTTTTAATTTAAATGGAATCCAAGTTAAGTTTTTGTTGTTTATCCTTTTTTGTTTTTTTCCTAAGCAATATTACTTGGAGGTCACAGAGATATTCTTCTATTTCTTCTAATAACTCAGTTGTTTTGTGTATACACCCATATAATCCATCTTGAATTTATTTTTCTGTCTATGGTGTGAGGTAGGGGTCAGGGTTTGGCTGTCTTTTTTTTTTTTTTTTTTTTTTTTACTCAAATGTGTACCATGATAATACATAGAAAATCTGGTAAGCTTTCCAAATTAGAGATAGTCTTTCTGGCTCACTCTGCTATGGCTAGTGGGATAGCAAATATATATAATTTAGTGACTAACAGCATGGTTTGGAATCACAATCCTGCCAGTAGCTAAAAATGTGATGTTTGTAAATTGATCATCTTTATTTCTTCATCTATCAAATAGCAATAGTATCTGGTCAAAGAGTTCATGTGAATGTTTTATCTGTAAAGTTACAATAGTTCCTATGTTATGGGGTTAATATGAAGATGAAAATAATTTGTATGTGTAAAGTACTGGGATGAGTACCTCACACTAACCACTGTATAATACTAGCTATAATATATAATAATGATATAGCCTAACTGAATTCCTCCCCTTGATCTTTCTTATTTCAGACTGGCCATTCACTGAGTGCTTACTAATAGGAGGAACCTTTATTAGGTACTGGGGATGGTATAATGAACAGGACAGGTGTGATCCCTGCTCTTATGATATTTCAGTCTACTGAGGGAGAAAGACATTAACTCAATATCATGGAAAGTGGTTTAGAAGCAGTGTATAGAGTGTTAGGACAGCCTTAAATCCAAAGGCCCCATTCCTTTCTGCGGAGTCAGGGAAAGCCTTTCTGAGGATGAGAAGTGGGCCAAAAATGAAGAATAGGGAACAGTCTAACTGACGGCAAGCTCATTAAAGGCAGGAACTAAATTTGCTTATTATTTCCCCCAACATCAGGCTGAGTAATGACCTAGAGAAGATTAAATGCTTGTGGAGAATCTATCATTTAAGGTGAAAGACGTGACATTTAAGGTGAAAGACGTGTAAAGCAGTGTCTGACAAGAAAAAAAAAAGTTTCCTAAATGAAGGACTGAATGAAGGAATGAAATAAATATATTTATTGGGTGTCTAAAACACTAGGCAGCATCAAGGTGTGATGGTCTCTCAGATGGTAGTCTTAAGTCCAATTCATTCACTATTGAGAAACAAAATATTGTGTACCCTAATTACTAGGGTGCTGCCTGAGTCCCCTGTCTCTCAGAGGAGTCAAGAAGGCTGCCCTGGGTAGAGATTCATTAAGCTGGCGGGGAGCATGGATAGGTACAGGCAGAGGGAAAGGCTCTTAACCTGAAGCTCTGGAACTGCTGAAACCCAAGGAGCCTTGTGGTAGAGGAGGATGGGGAGGGCTGTAAGCCAGAGAAGGATACCCGGACAGTTCTCTATAGAAGAGAAGAATGCTTGCAAGGGAGCCAAAACCAGGCAGGTTCAGTCACTGCAAGTTCATCTTGGACCGATGGTAATGCCTGCCTACCACATCTTCATTGAGGTGGGGCTTATTGTGTCTGGAAGAAGTTCATCATCCAGTGTGGGAGAAAATGCAGAAACAAATAGGGCAGTGCTGTTAAAAGCTACCTAGTAGATTATTTTGTAACATTGCCTAGAGAAAGGTGGCACCTGAGCTGGATCTTGCAGTATCCTAGATGTGGCCTGGGAGAAAACGAGTGGAAAGAACAGAGGGATTGGTTGGCAGAAACGGGAGAGAACGTGGCATATTGCCACTCTAATAACTTGTCTTGAGTCTGGCATCTACAAATGTTAACATCTCTGAATTTAGCAGGGATATTTTGGAAGGTAATTACATTTTTGGTCTGCACAACTTCTTGGGATAATGAATGTCCATGAGGTTTCTACTCATTGTGGAAAACATACTTTTATTTGTTCTAAATTCCTCTAAGTGCTTCCTAGTTTAATATTTTCTTTCTGTTGCTACATACTTTTTCTTCTTTAACCTAAATTAAAGCTCAAGATTCCTGGAGAAGTACCTAAAATGTATTGTATGTTTACATACACGTGTATACACACACACACACACACACACACACACACACAATATAGATACATATGTAGATTTTTATTGGGATACATTTATTGAATCAGAAAATGAAAATTCCAAGCTTCATGGTGGATTACTTAAAAGTAAAAAAAAATTCTTAAAAAAAGAAAAAATAAAATGAAAATTCACTTACTTAAGGAGGAAATATAAAATATTTTTATTTGAAATATATTTAGGTTGTAAAGTTTTACAAAAAATTTTATAAAGTTCAAAAACTGAAGGACACCCAATTATTTTTCCGCTTTGGAAAATAATCAGTTGTCAAAGGATTAAGGCTTAAGAGAAGGGATCAGCTTTATATTTAAATTTAAAATAGATTTGTTTCAAAATGTGCCATTCCAGTAATAATGGTGAAAATCAAGATTACCATGAAGCTTACATGGGATTTTGAGTTAACCACCAAACTAATTAAGCAAAATTATCCTAATTTGTTTATTATGTTAATGATCTGAATTAATTTATAGTAATTTAGCATGTATTACTAAAGATTTATTATGTTTCCTACTAAATGACTTAAGAGCTATAAATCCCATGGTTAAATGTAATTAGTGGAGACATATTTATCGAAAGGGATAATTACATCTGATAAAAGTTCTTCAGTTAGGCTTAATTAAAACAGATTATTCCCCCATAAATGAAAAGTAAATATGGTAATTACTGGGTAGATTTTCATAGCAAAAATGAGTATCTCAGCATTTCAATTTTCTAAAAGGGGTGGGAAAACAAACTATGTAACTGATTACTTCCCAATAAAGTATGATTAATAATCCCTGGGAAACAGGCATTTTCCAGTAGTAAACATTTTGCTGCTAAATTACTAAAAGGGGAATTTTGCTCAGGAAAATCTATCATTAACTCAGTTCTAAAGTAGACTATGGTTATTTTTGAACATAATGAATAGTGTTTTAAGGACATTTCTTTTTTTTTCTGAAAAGATTATCTCTAGCTAAGCTAAATAGCAGTGATAAAGAGAAAAATGACTGTTAATCACTCTGGAAAAAAATTTTTTCACAATAACCTGGACTGGGTATGGCTATACAGGCACAGAATGTATAAGACCTAAAGCCCAGAACGTGTTTAGGACATATATGTAAACCTATATATCTGTAAGCCTATATATGAGTTATGAGTGTGCATATATATATTAATGTATAAAACTACATATAGGGTATATTTTAGATTATCTTTTGTATTTAATCGGTGTTTTTTTCAAATAATAGCAACACTAATAGTGGAAAATTCCACTTTACCATTTTAAAGCATTTTCAGTAAATTACTAGTTCATTAGTTCATTTTATCCTCTTGGAAGCCAGATGAAGCAAGGGTTATTGGCCTCAGAGAAGCCAGGTTCAAGGTTATACAGTTAATTAGTAGACGAGTTAGGACTTGAATTGATATTTTGACCCTTAGCACAGCATTCTGTCTCCAACATCATTAAAGCATAGAAGGTCCACAGACATGATGAGAAGATAGGTTTGGGTACGTGCTACTGTAAGTACAAACTAGCACACATAAGTTCATCGCTGTTAGCATGGCCAGAAGGAACATGCTGTTCATGGTATGGTTTGGGGGTTAAAGTAAACACTAAAATAAACAATCCCAGTATAGTGGATCCCCTTTAGAACAGAGTAACCAGGATGACCTTCTGCAGACGGGGTGATAAGTGACATGCATTGGTCTGGTGTGGAAATTTTACTAAAGAATGAAGACAGGCCTCCATCCATTGCTGTCTGCCACTTGGTGGAGCTGAAACTAGACCCTGGCCATTCTGATATTCTCACTCCTAGACTTTTGTCATATTTAAATATGTGCCTTTCTCTGGAGACCTCAAAGTATTCTCACAGACAGTATTGCATTTCTCCTTACAATATCCTTTTGCATTCCATAGAGCCCAGGTGATTTATCAAAGTCAATAGCTATGGCTAAGATATGCTCTGTCCTCTCAGAATTGCATAAATGCCTAAGCACAGGGGCTGAGCAGAGACCTGTGCTGCCGGAGCTATAAAACTGAATGTTTTTTAAGAAAGACCTCAAGCAGAGGCTCTCCTCTTTTGTGCATGGGCTTTAAAGGGCTCTTCATCCCTCTCCCCAACCAAGAATAATTGAATTAATGTTATTAAATGTTTACTGAATGCTACTCATTAGGCAGTTCCATTTTCATCAATGTCTACATTAGTTTCAGAGACCTGCTTCATTTTTATTGTTGAAAGATTTTAAAAGTTCTATTGGTCAACCACAACTGAAGGACAATTCAAACTGTTTCACTAAATATAGCTTAAATGTCACTGTAACGGACCCAAAAGGGTGTCTAGGTTCATTGGATATACTGGGTATTGATCATTTCATTTGTGATGCTACTATGTGGACCACACTCTGTGCCTCTCATGTCATTTTTTTTTAAGTTTATTTACTTGAGAGAGAGAGAGAGAGAGAGAGAGAGAGAGACAGAGCGCATGCTCATGAGTGGGGGATGGGCAGAGAGAGAAGAGAGAGGATCCCAAGCAGGTTCTACACTGTCAACACAGAGCCCAATGGGAGGCTCTAACCCACGAACTGTGAGATCATGACCTGAGCCGAAATCAGACACTTCACTGGCTGAGCCACCCAGGCACTCCTCAGGTCATTTTTTATCATAGAGATGTTGGCTATATTTGTTGAAGTGATAATTGGATCCTTAAGACATGCATAAAATCCATATCGAATCAGACATACACCTGGTCTGTAAGTCTCAGGGGCAAATTCAGTGGACGTGAGTAAAAATAAATAGCTTGGTGACCAAAATATCTATATATTGAAAATTAAAATGTGATTAAAAGACTAATTACTGATGAAGTACTTGAGGGCAGAGCTGTCTGCTTGGAGAAGATCTGATAGGTGTTTGGTGAGAAGTAGTGTATGGGCGTGCACAACTTTTATCTGCTCAGACCCCCGTGCCCATGGCCGTCCATCAGGGTTTCAGAGACTTTTCATTAAAAAATTTAACTTTATTCACATAACAATGATGACAGTTAAATTCAAGAATCTCCATATGAGTGGTATAATCATATCAAAATAAGGTGTGTAAAGTGTGGAGCCAGAGTGCCTGGATTCAAATACGGCTTTTCCAGGATCAGTTGTCTGTTCTTGGGGTAAGTTACTAAATTCCGTGTCTTGTTTCCCTCATCTGCAAAATTGGGGTAGTACTACTTCCTATAGGATTGTGTAAAGGTTAAGCAATTTTAGGTCTTATTATTAATCCAAATAGATTTGGGATTTGATTTATTTACATTTCCCTGATGTCTACATGCTCCTGCAAGATTTTGTATTTAGAGATACACAAACACTTTTTGGCCTTGATTTAATAATATATGCTAAATGATGTGAACAGGCTGATAAAGGAAAAGGCTAATTTTGGCTCCAGACTGAATGCATCTGATTGGCATTCATTATCCTGTTACATTACCCCGTTACTTGTGAAGCTTTCATTATTCTGTTACATTAGCCTGCTCTCCACATGGCTTTCATTTTGAGGGTAGGCAGGATCGGATGTGCCCCTGGTAATTTAATGGTATGAGTGATTATTAACAGAAGAAGTCTGTGTCCATCAAAAGCTGTCATGTGCTGGGTGTCCAAACAGGAGCCCCCCTTTTTATCTGCTTTGCTCTCCTGTTTTATATTCATGGTTCGCATTAATATATTTTGAGTCTGAATTCCAAAGGAATCATTGTCATTATCCTCAAAGTAAATAAAGTATGTCTAATCTGCTCTACTTTTTCATAGAAGATAAATCAGTTTTCAAGCCTTTTTCTTTGCATTTGCGCATTGACTTTGCCATCATTAATTTTTGCTATTTCCAGAACATGGTTTGCAGCTTAATGATAACATCAATTTCTCAACTGTTGTCTATAACATTTTAATATTATCTTCCAATTTGACTAAATTAATCCACTGGTTACAGATAGAAATTCAGGTGTGGATAGTTTTGAGAAGAAAGAAACCTACCTTTATGTTCCTTAATTACTGACCCTTTCCTGTAACTACTTATGGTCCAAGCTACTAGGTAAACCCATGTCTCCTATGGAAAAATGCCCAATATTTCCACAGGTTAAGAAACTGATTGCTATTCATGAGTTTAAAAATGCATTATGAATTAATTTATTTATCTTCTTAAAGTTTAGCTTCTCTCTCTGGGATGCTTTCTCCCCAGTCTAATTTCTTTAAAACAAAATTCAAATACATAGAGTGTGATTGAATACCACTTACTAGGAAATTGTGAACTCTGGTGTTTTTATTTCTTTAAGGTGAATGTGAGGAGCATGTGGATTTTTTTTTAGCTCTATAATTCCTTCTAAACCAAATACTTCTACTCTAAATATAAAATTACAGCCATAACTTTTCCTAATGTTAACGGTAGAGTACATGAAGGGGAAAGAATATGCAATTTGTTAAAAGTGATCCCAACTGTTTTATTGCTTTCCAATCCAAGATAATTGCATATAAAGAAATTCATTTAAATTATTGACATTAATTTACTAACTAGAACTTTAAATAATAATCTCATGAAAAGGAAAATTCAGCAAAGTCCCAGAAATAAACAAGATTTAACAACTTATTATAACAGTTTCTGCATTATTATAAATCAAAACCATATTTCTGTAATTTTGGCAGCAACAATTTTCTTTTTACAGAATATGAAGTTAAAATATCATGTATAAGATGTGGCTTAGTAACTACATATTTTAGTTCTTATTAAAACAACTATAAATTACTTTTTTCCCTTGTTTTTGTTCTTTATTAAGTCTATTTCTAGAACTTGTAAACTGAAACCTTATCATAACACATTCATTCCAGAGAAAGAGCCTGTGGTTATTCTGTGCTTCTGTTTCTTCTACTCTTCCTCCCCCTCCTCCTCCTCCTCCTCCTCCTTCTCCTTTGTGAGAGAAAGAGAGGGGTGCAAATGAGTGAGGGGCAAAGGGGGGTGCAAGTGAGTGAGGGGCAGAGAGAGAGAGAGAGAGAAGTGCTCACCTGAAGTAGGACTCATGTTTTACCTGAAACAGGGCTCCAGCTCACTCAACATGGGGCTTGAACTCACAAACTGTGAGATCGTGACCAGAGCTGAAGTCAGATGCTTAACGACTGAGCCACCCAAGTGCCCTGTGCTTCTTTCATTTTATTCAGCAAATATTTAAGGCACCTGCTATGCTAGGCATTGTTCTAGGTGCTGGGATACAATGCCAAATGACAACTCATTCTTGCCCTTATGGGGTATACTTGGTAGAAGACTTAATAGTGTGTAAAATCATCTCAGCCAGGGCAGAGTTCTGTGGCAAAATAAAGTTCATAATGTGGAATGGAGTGGTGGTATGAGGAGGAGGCTACAGAGGGAGACCTCTCTGAGGAGATGACAGTGAAGCCCAGTGGTGAAAACCCAGCTATCTGGAGATGAGCATTCCCAGGACTGAGGTGGGGGTCAGCTTGGCATGTTTGAGGACTAGAGAAAAAGCTAGCATGGCTGCAGCACAGTGAGAAGGGGGCAGTGGCAGGAGATATTGCTAGAGAAATCAGCGGATGCCAACCCAGGTAGACCCATGGTAAAGGGTCTGGGTTTTCTTCTGAGTCTTATGGAAACTCACTGGGAGTTTTGAGCAGGTGATTGACTTGTGACCTGATTTATTTTTTAAAACCACTTTGACTTTTGGGTGGAAAGTGGATTCGGCAGGGGAGGAGCAAGAATGTAAGTAGAAAATATAAGGTGACCCCTGAACAAGAGGTTCATTATTCAAATTGTTAGAACATCTACCAAGTAGTTTCATTTACAGAGACAGCAAGGCATTGGGGTCAAACCTGAGAGCTGAATTCTAGACTAATTCTGCTTCTTGTTCTCTCTTCACTTGGGCTTCAGGATATTGGGCCAGAGAATCCCTTACATTTCTAGTATCTTAAGAAGGCTACTCTCTCTTGGGGTGCCTGGGTGACTCAGTCAGTTAAGCATCCAATTCTTGGTTTTGGCTCAGGTCATGGTCTCACAGTTTGTGGGTTCAAGTCCCGCATCAGGCTCTGTGCTGACAGTGCGGGGCCTGGTTGGGATTCTCTTTCTGCCTCTCTCTCTCTCTGCCCCTCTTCCGCTCACTCTCTCTGTCTCTATCTCAAAATAAATAACTAAACTTAAAAGAAGGCTACTCTCTGGACCCCAAGAGATTCCCCCAATATGCAGAGGTCTTACTTCTCTACTCTGGAACACTGAGGGTTCTTAGCTCTGCTAGTGATGTCAGTAGGTCTGTTGTGATGCTGCAGAGAACTGGGGTGAAGTGAGGCTGGAGAAAATGTCACTAGTTAGTTCTAGAGCCAGGTAGAAGAGAAGGTAAGGTGAGTCCACTGGACTTTGGGAGCCAGGGTTTCAAGAAGGATAACCATGTCAGAGGAAAAGCATAACCTGGCCCCTTTCTCAAGTCTGGGACTCTCAGCAAAGCAGGAGCCAGAGGTACAGACAGGTTCAGAAGAGTTTGAATCTGAGTGAACAAGAACATTGAACCGGCAAGAATCATGGTCCCTCTGAGGAGATAGGGCTCTCTGTATAAAGAGGATGGCTTTGGGCTTCTGGTCTGACTTCATTTCATAGTAGTAGGCATTGTCCAGAAAAGCTGGCAAATGTTTGAAACCTGGAACCTACTTCTTTCCAATCTCCAAGCAAGGGCAGCTTAGCTGCAGAGTGTGAGAGTAATCTTAACCCTAGGAGGGTTGGGAGGTGATGCTGATCAAAACGTCGCTTTTTGTTTGATTGGTTTTTTTGTTTGTTTGTTGTTGTTTTTTAATTCAAGCCTGTTCTTTAGTCTTTTATTTTTTGTTTCTGATTCAAGCCCGTTTTAGTGTTAGTCCTGCCCTGATCATGTGCTCGAATTCTCAAAAAGGAGTCCCTCCTCCACTTAGGCTGGTGAGTTCGTCCCAGGCAGAACAGTTCCTTGGTTCATTTCTGAAACTTAAAACATCCTCACGGTTCCTGACATGAAAGTGCCGACTGCATGCATGAACAATCATGGTCAGTGTAACCAAGCCTCAGTCTCTACTTCAGCTGCCAAAGCCAGGGTCTATTTCACTCTTGTGTCTCAATCCCATCACCATACTCTGTCTGGAACACTCTCTTCTTCAAGATTTAGTTCCTGCCAAGGTGTGAACCATTTTGCTGCCTCTAACCCTCCTTTCAGGAAGTGACTCTCAGTGACAGTTTTCTGGATATCCCTAACTGCCTGATACCTTGAGTTTTCTCTCCCTTTCCTACTTTTCCTCAGTGACCCGCAGACCTCTCTGACACTTTGCCTTCTAAACTCATCAGGAGCATCGTTACAGGTACCTGGCAGGCCCTCTGACTCTCCTTGCCCCCTGGGTCTGCAAACATCTGATGTGACCCCCCAGTCAGCCAGCCCCTGATCTGTCAAGTCCATTCAAATGGGACACAGTCTAATGTGGTAAATTCAGTAATAGAGTCACAACATTTAAACTGACGTTTCTGTTCAGGCTCCCATAGTGAAGTGACCCTATAAATTAACAATTTTCCTCAGCTCACATCCTCTGCCCAAGATTGATGAGTCATATTTATTCTCAACATTAACAGATCTTTTCAAATAGAAGCATCAGAATTCACAACTGTGCTCTGTTCTATGACCCATGGTTTGCGCAGAAAAGAATTTCATATAAAGAAATTCCAAGGCCAATTTTTAGAATAGGTCAATGCATGCAATTTCAAGACACATTTGTTTGAGAGAGTAGGAAGAGCATAGGAAATAAGAACAAAGGAGAGAGAATTCCCACTAAAGGTGCTCTCTTGAACTGATTTCACGAGAAGATATTTCACCTGTTGAATAGCAGCAGAAGGACTGGGCAGGGAGTGAATGAGTCGTTAGTGCCATGGAAAACCAGGTCCAAGCATTCAGGAAAAGATCTCATTCAATTTAGCAAGCTTGTAGAATGGTTAAGAGCTTGAACTCTGGGGACTCTCTGAGTTCCTATCGCTGTTAGGTGCTAGTTGTGTGACCATGGACAGTATATTGAACCTCTTTGTGCCCCAATTTTCTCGATAATAAAACTGGGATGATAATAGTACCTCACTTACAGGAGTATGAGGATTAAATTATTTGTAAATTATAAATGGTCAAGCACAGAGAATGGCACTGCAAATGGCAGCTATTACTGTCATCATTACTTTACCCTCACCATCTCTAGTGGTCACTCTAGACCATGCCACAGTCACCCGTCACTTGGAATATGGTGTTTGTTGGACAATAACACTGCAACAGACTCCTAATTTGTCACTTAGCATCTGCCTGTGCCTCACTTAAAGTCTTTCTCCTCACTGTGGCCCAAGTGACCTTTTACAAAAGTAGATCTGGTTACATCACTTCCAGATGAAAACCCTTAGAGTGGGTGCCCATAACTCTTGAATTGAATCCATACTCCTTTGTTCAAATGGCGCTATTATTTAAAGGAGTCAATCTACATTTGACTTCATGGTCCTAACCAGTCGCAATGAACTAATTAATCATGTGATCATTTAATGTCTGCCTAATTACACTATGACCTCCATAATCTAGTGGGGGAAGGGTTTTCTGTTCCATCTCTAGTGCCCAGCACACTGCCTGCCACTTGTGCTCAGTAACTATTTGTTGAGATAGCCACTAAGTATATTTGTTGAAAGAATGGATGTCACAAAGTATAGAGGCAGTATGAGACAATTTTGTTATGTGATGTAATTGAAATTTCACTTGTGGTTTTGTCTCACACAGTTTTGATGTAAACTTTAATTCCCTTTAAATGTCACATAATGGGGTGGAATGGAGAGAAAAGACAGATATCAGAAGGAAAGAAGAGTCACAGAAGCAAATTAAACTATTGAAAAACAAAATAGCTCCGTATTAACATTTGAAGGATATGATTTTGAGAATTTAGTGTTAGAGGATTTTTTTTCTTTTGGCCAAGTTTCTAACGTGTTTTGAATTTCAGGTCTGCCAGTGATGTTTTATGGTAAAGGCATTTTCTTTTATTTTCTGCATATTTTTTAAAGCTTTAGTGTCTATGTAGTTATCTCTCAAATATAACTCTATTCCTGGCATAAATAGGGAAAAACATTTAGACCAAATTATTTTTTTACCACACAAATAACCAGCACCCTCTTCCTGGAGATTATAGAAACTCCTCAGTTTTGTCTTGTATTTATATGTTAGAGTTTTGCCTAACAAACAGTGATATCCACCAATTCATTCATACACTCATTCACTTATTCAATAAAGATTTACTAAGTGTCCTGTGGGCTGACCGCTGTGTTAGATTGGGCTAAACTCACATGTAGGGTACAAAGCAGATCTTAATGGGTGACTCATAGAAAGTGACAATATTTTTTTGCCATCAATTCAAAATGTGCTGCAACTTGTAAATTCCCTGTGCTCTCTTAATATTTTAAAGCTTAAATTGACCTCACTAATCAGTGTGTATGAGTGTGTGTGTGTTGGGGAGGCTAGAAGAAATGTCGGTTCCCTCTTTGGACTGAAACTATAAGGTACACTGTTTAGCGGTGTCAATGGTGACCACATCATCTAGAGGAGCATAAAGTGCAGCTGTTTCCCTTCCCCTTGAATTGTTTCCTAAGAGAAAGAGCTGACTCAGTTTCTTTCAGCTCTAACCCTTTGGACACAGATATGCTGAAACCCAAGATTTTGTAAATTTGGGAGGAGTGGAAAAAATAATTGCTCTTACCTTTAGTACTTTAGAAAAGCCTCAAGTGCATAATACAGACCTCTGATCTAGAATAAATGATGCTTAAATCTATCATCTCAATGGTATAGCTGTCTCCAGACTACTCCCTTGGCCTTGACTCCTGATGACTTCAGGCAGTGCTGAGCTGAGTTATCCCCTTGCTGGTGAGGGCATTTCTTGCTTAAATGCATGGTGGAAATTGTCAAATACCCTTCTTGCCCTATTCTCTCATCTTATGCCCCAACGTAACTTGAACCACAGTAGAGTTTTGTTGAAACACTGCTTGCCAAGCAGCCAGAGTAGATAATGAGCATCTTGTGGGGAGCCTTGTGTGGTGAAGAAGTTGAGGAGAATAATTTTCAGTAAGTGAAGCTGGGCATGTGGATTAGCCCACCTGCATTCCAACCCACCAGCACAACCAAGTGTAGCCAAGGGTAGAGCTCAGTGCTCGACAGTCTTTAGCATCCCCAAGAATCTCCTGTGGACCTTACTGGTTCGAATCACCAGTGGCATCATCACCCCACCTGATGGGGCTGACTTGGGAGCAAGCACCTCAGTATGGGAAGTGGGGTCTTCTCTAAAGGTAGTTTATTTTATTTTAGTTATTTTATTATAATGTGTGTATTTATTTTATATCAATATATATTATTTATTATTTATATATTATTAAATAATATAAATATATATAATTTATATATTTTATTTGTTATTTATTTATTTATTTGCTTTGGCTGTCAGGAAGCTGATGATAGTAATGGGAATCCCACTTTTTATTTTGACGTACTCATTTCAGTCAATGAGAGACAGCATCGCACAGTGGTTAAGAGCATCGCACAGAGCCAGACCCCGCTTCAAATACTGGCTTCCCACCACTGGTTTGTGACCTCATGCACCTCATTACCCTTTCTTGGCCTCTTACCCTTAGTTTTCAAATTACTAAAACTGGAATAGTAGTCAAGGATCATAGAACCATGTCAGAATCAAATGAAGTAATATATGAAAAGTGCTTACAGTAGTGCCTGGCACATAGTTAACACCTGTGCATTTATTTATTTTTTCATTATGTGTGTGTTATTATTACTCCTCACAACAATTCTGTGTTATTCTATTATAAGCCTTGGGCTAGAAAAAACGAATTCAGGAAGAGTTAGTAACTTGCCTGAATTCTCCCATTAGTGCAGTTTCTGGGGTCCACTCTCTGCCTCAATCCACGTCTTTTGACTGTTCCAGCAGCTCACAATGTTTTCTGTGTTGTCAGAGATAAAGCTAATGCTTATCCCCCTGTATTAACCAATGTACTTGTAATATTTGTATTCCCACCCTCTCAGTATGGTTTTTTAGATCCCCTTTCCATTGCTTTTTGATTGCATTATCTTATACATCTCTTAGTGTAAGCTGCCCCATATGATTTTTGAAAAGGGCAGAGAATAATTTTCAAGTAAAATAAACATATCAAGACAAATATTCAGCATGTGGGTCTGTTGCCCAAGCAAGTAGCCATGTAAGTGCATTATGACTGACAGGAAAAGTGTGTCATTGAATAAGACCCAGGGCAAACATGCCAGTATTTTGGGAGAAGCTCCTCTCTCCAGAGAACTAAGAAAAACAGTTTGCCGAGTAAATCCAGTGTCATCTGTTTCCATTGTACCGGATTTACCAACAAAACTTCACGAATTATATAGAATGACAAGATATAAATTCAAAGAATAAGAGGCTGTATTTTTCTTGAATGCGTAAAAATTGGAGGCAGAAACTGTGGTTCAGCCGACTTGATAATTGGCTGAAACTTGGATATTGATTGAGTCTAGTTCCTGCAGTGATTCCCCCCCCCCCCAACCCCTTACAAAGTAAGGAAAGTAGGTCAGAGCAGAGAGCATGGCTGGAATGCATAACAAGTTGCTAAGAAGTAGAAGCTAAAATGATTTAGCAAAGACTGTGGTAAGAACGGCTTACCAATTCATGAATGCATAGAACGTCTGTTTCTGTATCATCATCCCTATTACCTCTAATCCGAAGGATAGAGACACACACCAGAAATCATCTCTAGTCCTTTTGGTCTTTGTCATGAAGCTCACAGTTTTCCCTTCCTTATGGGGATCCTCACCTTTTCTTCTTTTCCGGACAACTGATTGTTTCCTGCTGCTTCAAACCTCAGGAAACACTTTTATGAGGCCACAGAGCTGAAGTGTACTTTCTGGGATTCTCTAAGACTGCAACCTACACCAAAATAGCCAGTCTTCCATCAGGACCACTGAAAATGCAGGTCACTAGAATCACGGCAAGAAGTTAGTGTGCCTGGCATGCTGTGGCCATGACCCTTGGCCCCAGCCTCTCAGCCTCTGCACTGCTGACCAACAGGGATCTGCAAACATTCTGACAGCTGCTACATGTGTAGAGTCTGTTTGGGGAATGATACAGACCTCATCCCAGGAAGGAGCAGTCCAACAGTCTGCACAGCTGTCTCTAATAATTTGGGAAACAGCCCCTTCAATCTAGGCTTGCTATGAGCCAATCAGTAGCAGGAGCTTTTTAATCCCAGAACAAATACACGTGATGTGGAGCAACAATGGGCCTTTGGCTATGCCATGCCGAGCATGGATCTTGCCAGAGCAGTGCTTTCAGGGCCTAGGTGTCCCCCCGCATTCCCCAGCTCAGTCACTTAAAACGAACTGTTATATTGGATAGACCAGAACTTTTGTTTGTTCCACAGGAAGATTCCTTTTTATTTCTCCTTGAAGCAGTGTCATGAAAGTTCCCAGATACTCTGGAAAAGCTAATTTCCATTTCAGTGTGGCAGAGGGGGTTGTTTCTGTGAGATCCTGATAGGGTTAAAATTTAAAAGCTGGAAAAAACCCTAAATAATAAACAATGGGGCAATAGTTTTATGTCACAGATAAATATTAGCTGGTATAATATTATGTGAACAGAAAATACTAGAATACAGTCTTCATCTTCTAGGAAGCCTGGAAGAAATCAATTAAAATGCAGTCAGCATCTACCGTGTGCCAGGTGATACTAAATTATCTCATTTAGTACTTACAGCAAGGCCTATGGAAAATATACTATTATTACCTTTAGTCTGCAGATTAGGAAATTGAGGCTTAAAGAGATGAAGCAATTTGCTTAGAATCATCATATCGTGTCATGGAATCATTGTTACCTCATGCTAACAACATATTGTATTTAAAACAAACATTTATTGTTTGCCATAATTCTGTGGTTTGGCTGCAATTCTTCTGGACTGGGACCACATGGAGAGGCTGGATGGTTGAGGATGACCTCGCTCTCATCTCTGAGCCTTCACTGGGACAGTCATGTGGTCACTCATCCTCCAGGAGGCTAACCAAGGCTTCTTCACGTGGTGGTGAGGAGTTCTCAGACACAAGAGAGGCCAAACCCAAACATCCAAGCATTTTTCAAGTCTCTGCTGGTGTCATGCTTGATAATGTGTTATTGGTCAAAATAAGCTATATCAGGCCAAATCTTGATTCAAGGAGTGGAGAAATAGATTTCACCTCTTGATTTAAAGAATGACATGGTTACGTTGCAAGAGGGCATATGTACAGGGATGGGAAAAATTTGTGGCTATTTGCAATCCATCCTATTCACAAAATCAGTAAGTGGCCAAGCTGTTTTTATGATTAAGGTAGTCATATTGTAAAGCCATTCTTCACTCCCAAAACATGACCTTTGGAGATCTCAGTGCTCTGGTGTATATTTTTTTTCAGTTTTACAATGAGCATGAATTACTCTGAGAATTAATGTAAGTTAAAAAAAAACTATTATGAATGCATCTAGATGTTCTAGGCAATTGAATAAAAGACTGATGTCATAGCCACCCAACTTTAACCTCCTGTTAGCATGTCTCCTGGTTTGCCAACCTCTGAGGTGTCCACAGATGTGACCACAGACTCTCAGCAGTGGCTCTGAATTATGGCACAATACCTGACATGTACTCTTTTAGAAATGGCAGAGAAGAAGCCATTTGATTCCCATCCAAGTTTCTCATGTGGGCCAAACCCATGTCATTCGAGCAGTTCTCTACAGTATAATTGTCCTGTCACCATTGGAATTCAAAGAAATAGCCAATGAACCTGAAAAGATGTGACTAATTGCCTCCTGCATCCATTAGGCTTTGGGAGGCTGAGTTTAGAAACAGCCACAGACTGATCCTCAAGTTGTGTGCATTTAAACTACTCTATAAATTTAAGTGGTGGGTTCATACATTTATCCATTCCCTCTTCAAATATTTATTGAGTGCCCACCATGTGCTTAGCACTGGGCCAGGTGCTGAGGATCCAGTGCTGAACAGGACTGATATAATCCCTAGCCTCATGGAGCCTCCATTCTAATGAGGGAAATAGTTAACAAGTCAACAGATAATAGACGACACAACTACATAGTTGAAGGTCGTGAGGTGGAAAACCACCAAGGCAGCCGCTGTGGATTGAATAGTCAGGGAGGGTCTCTCTGAAGAGAATAACAGAGTAAAAACTTGAAGGATGGGAATGAGCTGATGCAATGAAGCGCAGGGGACAGGGCATTTCAGGAGAGAGAAAAGCAAATGCAAAGGTCTAGAATGTGAAGGCCTGCCTGCTGTGTTGGAGAAACAGAGAGCGGGCTTTGTGCTTCTCCCCTTCTCCACCACTTCCCTGCCTCAGGGGGTGCAGTGATTCTATAAGAAAACAGAGGGCCAGAGCAAGCAAAGTTAATGAAAATATGGCAGACAAAAGTATCAGTTTTTTTATGAGAAATGCAACTTACAATCAAAATAGTATTTCTTCATATCTTTGACAATTTGTGCTATCAGAATCAGTATTCATGAGAAGGGTGATCATTTCTTGATTAAAAATCTCATACCTAAGTGTGATTCTAATATATTAGTGAATGCCTATGGGAGCCATTTTCGATTAAATGGTACTGAATATATCTGTATGTGATTGTCACTCAGTAATTATCTAGAGTAAAATCATGTGCTATGAACACTTAAATTTGAAACTGGGTGAAAATATAAAAATTATAGCTTGATTTTTTTGTCCTAAAAAGCATTAGGATCTCTTCAAAGAATGTTTCTTGACATACAATATTTACCAAGTATATTTTTGTTGTCTTCCTGCTTCCATAATTGTTCTGTCCCTTGTCAGTGAACAGAGAATCTGCTTTACTTCTTCTTTCAAACATCCGTGCCATTTTACTTTATTTTAGATTTACAAAATGCCATTGATTCCACAAATATTTATTGGGTATAGCCCTAATTGCCCTGTCACCAGCCCTGGGCTAGGTGTTGGGAATACAGAGACGAGTAGGGCAGAATGTTTATCCTCTTGGACATGCCATTATGTGCCTCTTAGGGCAAGCTTTCCAATTACAAATAGACAATTTAAAATTTGTAACTCTCTAAAATTCTTCAATATTATAGAACTGGCTATGACAGCAGTTTATCCCTAAGCTTATGTGGTAAATAGGGAAATATAATTTTACCACTCATTCTCAGGGCCAAAAAAGAAAAAAAAAACCTGAAATGAAACCAAACTCTTGCCCAAACAAAAATTCCTCTGAAACCCTGTCCGCAAAGTAATGAGCGCCAACACAGGTGCTGGTGGTCAGCAGGATGGAAGTCAAGGGTTGTTTCGGTGAGTGGGAGGGATCTCACGGAGGGAGCTCTGCTGATGCTCTACACACACTAAGCACTCGTGTGTGTGTGTGTGTGTGTGTGTGTGTGTGTGTGTGTGTGTAACGGAACAGACAGCTGACTGGGGCTTTAGAATTTATTTCAGTCTCAGCCTCCAGACACGATATGAAATCTAGTTTCTAGAACTTCCACATCACGGAGGAGCAGAAACTAGGTTTCTAAGAGAACCAAACTACATGTTCCAAACCACTGGGGTCCCTATGGTATGAGCTGATTCATCACTCATTGGCCAGGTATGGCTGACAGAGGAACATCTGTTAGTTGGCTTAGTTGGCAGAAGGCTGGGTCTTGGACTTAAGCTGAGTGCAAGTGCATGCATGTGCGTGTGTGTGTGTGTGTGTGTGTGTGTGTGTGCGCCTGTGTGTATGTGTGTTGTTCTTCAATAAAATTTCTACCTTTGATGGGGCTACTGCCAAGAACAAAAATAGGTAAGATGAGGAACAAGTTCCTATTTGAATATAAGTGGATTGAATAATACATCTTTTTCTTAAAGGTGTTGCTGCTATTGCTGTTGATTTTCCTTGAGAAAATTTCTCATTTTAGAGTGTTCAGTGTTAAGAGGCAGTATGAGAAAATTCATAATGTGCAGTTAAGTAACTCACAAGGTCAGTCAACAAAAGAGAAAATAAATTAGCTTCAAAAGTGTTTTTACTTGATGATAAAGTTTGGCCAAACTTTATTATTACAATCAAATGCTCAATGGTTGCTAGATAGGTAATTTCTATAATTTTAGTCCCAAATGGGAAAACTTTCATTGTGGGAGAATCATAAAATCGTGAGGAAAGAAAACTGCAGATACTATACAGTGAGAGATAAGATATTTCTTGATAAAAAAAATACTGGTTATGAACCTCAAAATGTTGTACTGAATGAAAGAAGCTGTCACAAAGGGGTATATACTATATGATTTCCATTAGAAGAAATTCGAGAATAGGCCTAAGTTATCATTGTTTATAGAAACCAACTGGTGCCTCAGTGGCTCAGTTGGTTAAGCTTCTGACTTCAGCCCAGGTCATGATCTCACAGCTTGTGAGTTGGAGCCTAGAAATGCTTTAGATTCTGTGTCCCTCTCTCTCTCTCTACTCCTCCTCCGCTTGCACTCTGTCAATCTCAAAAATAAATAAACATTAAAAAAATTTTATATGAAAAAAAGAAATCCAGGGACTGACTGGAAAGGGACATGATGGAACTTTCTGGAATGATGGAAATGCTCTATATCTGGGTTTGGGTGGTGGTTACACTTTAGATCTGTGCATTTTAATGTATGTAAATGATATCTCAATTAAAAATGAATAAAACTGAACTGAATACTTCAGATATGTGCACTTTAATGCATGTAAATTATACCTCAATTAAATATGAATAAAATTACACACACACAAAGATTATCTGTTAAATATAGTTAGTCTCAAACTTTTTTTTCCTAAATTGATCCTCAGGCAAATCTATCGATCACTGCTGGTTTAAATATTTCTTTCTTTTACTTATTTGCCAAAATGACAATTTGATTGAATAAACATTAAGACCTGCATAGCCTCGCAAATTTCCTAATTGTAACTGGTACTGGTGAACTGTGGTTTACATCTTGGGTCCTACTGACTGTTCCTTGTTTAGACAAGATGTCATTTAAAACTCTCTTCGTTTTTTCATGTGTATGATGATTAAACTTACCTGGAGGTTGTTGTAAGATGAGATGAGAAAGTGTCATCTGCAGGCTGGTAGCCTCAGTGTCACTCAGGAGCTTCTTAGAAATGCAAACTCTCAGGCCCCACACTGGACCTACTGAATCAGAATCTTTCTTTTAACAAAATACCCAAGTAACTTGTATGCATACTAAAGTTTTAGAAGCACTATCTTAAAATACATTGCAATCTTGTTTGTGAGATACAAATATGACAAATTGTCATTAATACAGTGTCCATGGTAAAAACATGGTCCCTGGCGTTTTGTATATGTGTTTCCCTGTTTTGCTGGGCTATTGGACTGAAACCACTCTGCTGCCACTATGGATGACATCTCTGCAAAACGTGGCTGAGTAGGTTGCTGGTGGAGGGACCTCATGAATCAGAATGGAAGTTCTTCCAGGATCAGCCAACAGACTGCATTTCCAGGATATAGCTTCCTGTGCAACAAGAGTGGCCTAAAGTCTAGGTGAATGCAACACAAACTGTCAGACCCTGAGGATTTCTGCAGACTCTAAAGGCAGGCGTTGATTTTCTTATTCCCAAATCTCTTTTTAGCCAGTCTCACTAAGGGAGGCGCTGCCATCCACCCGGTCACTCAAGCCAGTCACCTCCAGGTGGTCCATAGTTCTACTCTTTCACTCTTTGATGATCCCTATGTCTACCCAAATCAGCAGCAAGTCTCCCGAGGGAGTCTCCAAATTCTACCTTCAGCCTCCCTTGCTGTCTCCATTTTCACTGCCTCCCCACCACTCTTACTGGAACTACTACCTCCTAGTGGCTCCACACTTCCTCTGCACATCCTCTAACCATTACAGCACAAATCACTCCTCTTGTGAAAATCTCCCAGGAGTTTCCATTATACTTAGAGTAAGTGCCAGACTCTACACCTGCACCTGGACAGACCCATAGGGTCTTGCCTAACCTGGCCTCTGCAGCTGCATGTTGCTCCTCTTTCCCGCTGTTCACTTGCCTCCAGCCTCTGTCTCTTTATTGGGTCTTAGGTGTGCTGTGCTCCATGCCTTTCTGCCTTGCAGATGCAGATCTCTTGTCTGGATGGTTCTCCTCCCTTTCATTGAATTCTTAGCTCATTTTAGTCCCTTGGGTCTCATTTAATCCCCACCTCCCCCAAGGTGCCTTCCTGGGAGTGCTCTACAGAAAGGAGTCCCTCTGTCAATTTCCATCTCAGCCCCTTGTTTCTCTCCTTCGTGGCACTTCATTACAAGTTGCAATCCTTCTGCATCTTTGCCTTTCTATTTTTATCTTCCCTTTTAGAATAGTAGAGCTCATGTCTGTATTGTTCACTACTGTGTCCCCAGGTGAACTTTCATGCCTGGCACATGGTAGGTACTTAATAGATACTGGCTAGGACTAGCTGACTGACTACCTGAATGAATGGACGGATTTATTCCTTTGCACAGCTGATGGCTGCTTAATTACGTGATGCTGTCTGGAATTTATCTCCTACTAAAGTACAACATGCCCACTTCTTAATTCTGAGCTCATCACCCTCACACTAGATTGCTGAATGTATTGTTAAAGTTCTCAGGAAAGCACTTAAAAAAGAAGAAAGAAAAGAAAGGAAAGCGGAATTCATTTTTACAGAGTCTGTTTGCTCTGCATCCCTGGTCCTCCCATGACCTCGTCCTGCTTTTGGAAAGGGCGGTTCCTGGCAGTGGCTTCATCAATCTCTGGTCCCGGACCCCTGCTGTTGGAAACTGCAGGAAACGCAAGCACAACATCACCGTTAATTAGCAGGAGAGGAGCTTGCCTGATATGCACAGATAGTGCCGTGAAAATAAGCAACAGAAAAATGTGAGGCAGGACCGGGTTCACGGAAAAGAACTAGGAAATGAAAAAGAATAATTATCCTGTTTTAACATAATGTTGTTAATCTGTATTGCCCATTATCATCTAGAGTGTCTTGCCTATTGAAGTATGTGAGCTGTAGAGCTGCTCTTTGCTCCAGCAGTGTAGCTAACGTAAGGGACTGGCTCCCCATCCATCATCATAATTAGTTTGTCATAATTTTCTGCCCTTCTTGGCTCTGCAGTAAAAAGATAGAAGAGGCATTTAAAGTTACTCAGGAATTGTTCCCCAAATTTCCTCCCTGTTCTTTATGGGAACAGATAGCTGTATTTCTGCCCTATTTATTTTATGTTTGGCCTGTGATAATGAAGTATATTTCATCTGGAAGTATATAGCTTTAATTTTCATGTTCTACTTGGAAACATCTCGCTGTTTCATTTTGTTTCAGGCTGTACAGTATATAAAGAGAGCCCACGCCTCTTTCTGAACTCACCCATCACCCACCAGAGTTAATTCTAGTTTCAAGACCAACATTATGACTTCATGAGCTGACTGCATAATAGCAGGGACCGGTTCTGCGGTCCTTTAGAGTCTACAAAGTGCTGCCCTCGTCTTAGCTCTGAATTCTCACAACAGCTCTGGGGTGTACGAGGGGCAGGGGTTATCCACATGCTCCTGGTAAAGAATGAGGGGCGGCCAGGGCAACCGGCTTGCCCAGGGCCAGGCTGCTAGAGCAAGGGGGACCTAGGGCTGGAATCCCGGCTCTCTAATTGTAAATGATGGGCCTTCTCTGTTACATTAGCAGTATCTTCTCACGCTGCTGGTGTTTGCTTCTGCTGAGGTGGGAGACAGGGCAATTTTCAGTCAGTCTTTTTCATTCCCTCAACATCATGGAGAGTATAAGCTTGTTCTGCTTGTGGTGGAAAAAGGGAAAGCACATCAGTATAAAAAATGTGGAGTTTAAAAAGGATTTTGTGGGGTACCTGGGTAGCTCAGTTGGTTAAACATCCAACTTTGGCTCAGGTCATGATCTTGTGGTTTGTGAGTTCGAGCCCTGCATTGGGCTCCATGCTGATAGCTCAGAGCCTGGAGCCTGCTTCGGATTCTGTGTCTCCCTCTCTCTCTGCCCCTCCCTCACTCACACTCTGTTTCTCTCTCAAAAGTAAATAAACATTAAAAAAATAAAATAAAATAAAAGGGATTTTGTGATCTAGGGCAGAGGTTCTCAAAGTGTCATCCTCAGATTAGCAGCATCCAGAAGCTTGTAGGTTTTCAGGCCACACCCCAGACCTGCTGATCGCAAACTCTGGGGTGGGGTCCAGCAATGCAAGCTGAAGTTTGAGAACCACTGGTCTAGGGGAAGATGGGGAAATGTGGGAGAGAACAGAGAAGAGAGAAATAACACTGTGCACCACAGAGAGGAAAAAATTTGTTCCTCTGCTTTCTGAAGTTCAATGTCTGGGGCTGTATAAATTAAAGTGACAAAAGTAGATTTACAGTTTAAAATGCATACAAATTTTATTTGATGTTCATATTCTAGTTTGTATATGTACACGGAGGTCTCACAGAAAGGGAAGTGAACAAAGAAGCAGTTAGGCCTAGGAGCCTATATACCATTAAAATTTTTTTTTTTTACATTTATTTTATTTTTGAGAGACAGAGCACAAGTGGAGGAGGGGAAGAGAGAGAGGGAGACACAGAATCTGAAGCAGGCTCCAGGCTCCGAGCTGTCAGCACAGGGCCTGATGCGGGGCTTGAACTCACAAACTGCAAGATCATGACCCGAGCCGAAGTTGAATGCTTAACCAGCTGAGCTACCCAAGCTCCCCTGGAGCCTATATACCATTTTTAAAAAGAGTCATAAATGTGTGGAGAAGCGACGAGACAAGGGAAGAGAGTTTGGGCTGCTAGGGTCGGTAAATTGTGGGAGGGTAAATATATGGGGGAGAAACTAATGGAAGATAAGAATTCAGTAAGGTTTGTTTATGCAGCTTCGAGAAGATGCTGTTTGCAATGGTAAGAGTTGTCTCTTCTTCCTGGTTTGGGGGAGGGGAAGGGGAACACTCTCCCAAAAGGAAATTTATTCCCTATTTTTAGACAGAAAGGGGCAGGGTAGAGAGCTTTTTATGCATCTGCTGTTACTTTCTGTTCAAAATAATCCTCATGCCAAAGTGATCTACTTTGGGGTAGCATATTCTGGTCCTCTTCAACACTGAGTGGAACTCAGGAGCTAGATTGCTGGGTTTCTACTGCAATCTTGTCACTTCATTCATCCACAAAGTATTTGCTGAGGACTTGCTATGTGCCAGGCACTGTGCAGATGCTTGGGAAATAGCAGGGGAAAACATCAAAGTTCTCTGTCCTCAGGGACCTGACCTTTTGCCTTACATTAACTGACCAGGTGATTGGAGGCACAAATTACTTCCCCTCTCTGTCCTTTCCCCACCCCCCCACCCCAGCCTGTAAAGGAAGAATGCTAATAGTGTGTAACTCCCAGAGATTTTTTAAGAATGAAACATAAAACACCCAGTGTGCAGCACGGGGGTAGAGCTCTACAAGGCCTTCCCCCCCTTTCCTGATTACACATTCTCAGCCACCAAATGCTATCGACAAACTGACAGTGCTGTCTCTTGCCACCTGTCCCCCCAAATATGATTATAAATGGACACAGACATCACCAAGATGCTTAAAACAGGTGCTCAAAATATTTGATTTAGAAGTGTCTGAGAATTCAAGGACCCAGGTGATAGGTACCTCTTTGTGAAATATCCAAACTTTTGTTACAATTTCAACTATCGTTATGGCAATATCAGCCCAAACATTCTGGGAATAAATATGCTCTTGGCACTGTTTCTGAGTTCTCTAACTTGACAAAAGCTCAGAGATGAGGAGCTTACAGAATGATTTCAAGCGACATGGGGCTTAATTACAGATACCTTAGATTTAAAGGTCTGACTGCTCCAGGAGGGCAGAGATGGCGCAAAGATAGGGGGTTTCCAGGGCTGACTTCAGGTCTGTACTCCCTCGAATAGAAAGTTGTGCTGTATCAAGGCTCAAAGCTCAGCTTCTCTAAGACATGCTCTCACATTAGGTCCGCCTCTGTGAAATTCCCCAGTGATGGGTTTGGGGATGGAGCAGACAAACACAGTTTGCTAGCCACTGGGAAACCAAGTACAGCATCTCCTATCTGACTCTGTAATCCCTCCCACCCTAGTTTAAGACTGCTGAGAGCTGTATTGATAAGACAGTGTAGGCAAAAAGTCCAGTGTGAACCTCTTATCCTCCCAAGTATAATTTTTTAATGTTTATTTATTTTTGAGAGAGAGAGAGAGAGGCAGGGGCAGCGAGAGAGGGAGACACAGAATCTGATGCAGGCTCCAGGCTGCAAGCTGTCAGCACAGAACCCAACTGGGGGCTCAAACTCACAGACCGTGAGACCATGACCTGAGCCCAAGTTGGAAGCTTAACCGACTGAGCCACCCAGGCACCCCCCCTCCCAAATATAAATATTGAGGATGCTTTTTGTTGTGTGGTATATTGGTTGCGTGTATATTGCGTGGTTTGTGGCGTGGTGTATTGGTTGGAAAGAGAGAGAGAGAAATAGGCAGTGAGTGGATGTGTGGGCATCAGAACAAGAGAGAACAGGAAGGAAGAAAGGGAGAGAGGGAAGAGGAAGGAAAAAAAGCAGAAAGGGAAGGAAGGAGGCAAGAAGAAAGCAAAGGGGCAAGAAAGAGAAGGAGGAAGAGAAGGAGGAAGAGAAGGATAAAGGAGAGGAAGGTAGGCAGGAAGGAGGAAGAGGAGAGGATGGGAGGGGGGAAGAAGACTAGTACCTGCAGAGCCCACTCAAATTTCACAACCCAACCTGCTCCCTGAAGGAGAAGAGAAGACAGGCGTCCTTAACTGCTGTCTGTCAGTGGGCATGGGTGGCCTGGCATGCTTCTGGGTGGAACAAGAAGTGGCCTGAGGGTGTATCTTGGGTGAGGAGCCCTTTAACTCGGTGTCCCTGACCACCCCTGTAATGTGGCCAGGTGATTGATGATCCCTGTCCCCTTCGTTGGACCTGCACCTCTAGCAGGGGACTCAGCCCTGTGGCTCTTGTGACACACATACACCTGCACATCTGTATCTTCTTCTAGACTTTGGGCATTTGGAGGGTGGGGTCCACATCTTGGGCACCATATCATTTTCCACAGTGCCTTGTGCTTTATACTTCGTAGGGATCACCATGTTTGTTTAATGTGATGGAATTATTTACTGAGAACTGTTTTATTTCTTAGGAAAAAAATAGAATCATTGGGGTACAGTTTTCCAGTGTACTCTACTGATTACAAAGGGTATAATGATTCCTCTTTTTAATCCCTTCTTAATAAGGAAACGTTACTGAGCTTAAATTTGGTGGAGCTTTTTGTATTTTCTCTCCCCAGCCCTAACAGCCTTCCTGTTCCGTTCTAACAGGAAGAAAGCTCTGGAAGAACCCCTAATATTTCAGATCTAAATTTAAAGAAGTCAGATTCAATTGCTCAGTTAATTAAATTTGCAGTAGTCTCTTTGGAGATATTTATGGACTTATTTTCACACTTTTGCGTTTCCCTTTTCCTCTAGTTGAGCAGTAGCAAATACAAAGTGACAACCACATTACTGTACATGGAGTTATTTACAGACCAGGATGATGGATTTCCTGATAATAATTTAATAGGGTAATTTTCCTGGGATACAGACTCTGGCCCCCTTGGTTTATCCTTTTCACCTGTTGCATTGTGTGTTGTCTTAATCTCACATGACTCCCAGCTAGAATCTTGGCCCATTTGGGTTTGGCAGGTGCACTGTCTAAAATTTGGGGGTTTTCTCTGTGGCTTGCAGCTAACAGCCAAAGATTTGGACATGTGGTCTACTACTCAGACATCTTAAAAGTAGAAGCAATGCAATAAGATGAGGCCATCAAAGTTTTCCTTGCCTTGAAAACCAAAAGGTATATAGATTCCCAGTTCCAGGACAAGCTTTTATTCAGTTATGAAACATTCAAGCCATTTTCTCCAATAATGATTCTGAATACTACATAGCATTTAAATAATCACAGCCCATTTTCACACCATAGCTTCTAGTATTTCTGTGAGTTTGTGCCAGGAACTTTACTCAAACCTTTATTGCCTTCTCTTATAGAATCCTCACAATACCTTATGACACAGATTGTTATTATTTCCATTTTGTAAATGTGGAAACTGAGGCTCAGAAATAGCCATTGATGCTCCCCAGGTCACACAGCTGGCAAATGGCAGAGCCTGGTCTCAAGTCTAGATCCTTTGATTACTAACCCATAGGATTTCCACTATCCCATTTTTATTATGTAAATAAACAGAATCTGAGATGAAAAGCACAAAATAGCAGTGGGAATAATAGATAATGAAAAGCAATGCAGGGGCACCTGGGTGGCTCAGCGGGTTAAATCGTCTGACTTCAGCTCAGGTCATGATTTCATGGTTCATGAGTTCGAGCCCCTCGTTGGGCTCTGTGCTGACAGCTGACAGCCTGGAGCCTGCATTGGATCCTGTGTCTCCCTTCCTGTCTGTGCCCCCCTGCCACCCACCTCTGCTCGTGCTCTGTCTCTCTCTGTCTCTCAAAAATGAATAAACATTTAAAAAATTCAAAAAAAGAAAGGCAATGCATAATCCATAAATTAGAGTTTGGCATTAAGAAATAGGTATAATAAACTTTCAGACTGAGCTTCTCTGCAAAGACATTTCAAAGACATTTCTTGGATTTGAAAGAACATCCAAGAAAAATGTAAAGAACAAAGGGCTTTGCCCTACCAGATATTAAAACATATTATGGATCTATAGCAATTAGAAAAGTGTGGCATTGACAAGTGGACCAAGACAGAGAATCTGGAAATATACCCATAAAAAATGGAATTGTTTTTATATAAGAGAGTTGATATTTAAAATGAATGGCAAAGAAATGGGCTGATTATTCAGCAAGTGGTGATACTGAGCCTCTGTTTTTTTGTGGGGAAGGTGTTCCTATCTCATATTATTTCTGGAAATACTGGAATAAAAGCCTAATATTAAAAAAATTACATATTATAAATCATAAGATCTCCCAGGGTGTTTCTACGAAGACTCAAATTCAAGCTGTAAAGTTGAAAATGTATTTGCCCACACCTAGGCAATAACTATTGACTCTTCAGACATAACCATATTAATACCCTATACTTTGTATCTGAGTGGGCTATGCAAGAGATGCACTCAATATTGCACATCTCCTACTTGGTTACCAGGTCCCTTTGGTAATCGGAGGCTTGTACTTTGGGGATAATTGGCTGGGATTGGGGGTGCAAGACTTTGTTATTGAAGAAAGCAAAGTAAAGCTCCTTCAACTCCTCATCCATCCCACTCATATGTAGGGTAGGTAGTTTTATGAACGTTCCCATGACAGCCGCTAATTCCTGAGACTATCATTATTGCTGGTGACCGTTCTGTGTGTCCTGCTAGACTGCAACTTACAAAAGAAAAGGAGTTCTGTCTGCTTTGCTTACCACTGGGCTTATCCCAAGGCTCAGCCCATCCTGGTGCCCAATAATGCTTTGTGGAATGTATAAATAACCACATTTTCGGCCTCATTAACAGAGATAACAGAGTTTGGTAGGGGAGAAGGTAGAAGTGTGTAGCAGGGAGATTGACAGGTCTGTATGAGCATTCTGTGCCATATGGGAAATGTGTGTGTCTGTGGTTTCTAACAAGGTCCAGATAAATAAAGAGAAAGCATGGGAATGTACCATCCCAGGTAGGGATGGGGACATAGAGGGATATATGGCAAAAAAACATATTAGCTATTCTTCTCTCAATCCTTACATCATGCCAGACACCATGCTTAGCACTGTGTGTGCATAATTCCATCTATTCTCCATAGCAACCTTAGGGTGGATGCTGTTATTGTAGTGATTTTCCCCATGGGCAAACTGAAGCTCAGAGAGGGTAAGTGACTTTTGCAGGGTCACTCAGCTAGTAAGTGGCAGAGTCAGAACTCAGAATCAAACCCCTAGTGCCTCCCAACAGACTGAGCTGAGTCTAGTGAAAAGCATGTTGTTTAGGGATAGGAAGCTGTTTCATCTTCGGACTCTTCGGTCCTCCCTTCCCCTGGCAGACAATAGAAAAAAGTCAAGGAAGAGCAACCCTAAACATGCCACATCCAGCCCTTGGAGACCTCAGCCTTCCCTGTGGGTGAGAAGTGATTTCTACTGCTGTTGGCCAGGGCCCTCCATGGTGGTTGATGCCTGCATCTTGCAAAAGGATGCCTATAAGACAGATGGCAGTTTCTCGAGCTCTCTGGCAGGCAGTACTGCTTTCCCACCAGCATACACTTCACACAAGAGCTGACCTTGTCCAGATGAAATGCTTCATTAGCCTACCATTGTCTGCTCTGTCTTTTGCACAGGGCCAAACTTAAGACCTAACTGCAAATTAGTAGTGGCTGTCAACCAACTGGATCCCTGCAATCCATGATCTACAATTTTCATTTGCCATGACTGATTGTCTCATTCTATACGAAGGCAGTGGTATAAACCCAGGCAATAATTGCTTGGCCTCAGCTAAATGTATCTTATGTTTCTTAAATGAATTCTAAAGACTGGTCTTAATATTCCTTAGTTTTCTTTTCTGTTAGGAAATAATTTGAAAGTTTGCAAAAGGATACCAAAACTGAAAAGAGTACATCAATTTCCTTTATTTAAATTGTTCATTTCTACAGTTACTTATGATGAATAGGCAAAAGACAAAAGGCAAAAACAAAAACCCACAACAATCCTCTTAATAAATGTTTCTATTTGAGTAATTATTTTAAGGTAAGAGGTTCAAGTTCCTAATTGGAGGAAGTGATAGAAAATCAATCAGTTGTTTGGAGAATGAAAATAAACTACTTAAATTAGCTTTGTGTGGCCTGTGGGTATTTTGATCCTGGAGAACCAAACCTAACAAGGCTAATTTTAAGAGAGAACAGCACTGATGCAGGTGTTTTGTACTCACACGAAGAATTTTATATAAAAATGTAATGTACATGTACATTTAGATTAATACCAGATCCCAAGAAATGACCATGCTGGAGGGAAAGGAAAATTGGTATGACAGATGCATTTGCTTATATGACCTATACCCAAATGAGCTAGCACTGACCTGCTAAATCTGAAAATAGTGATGTTAATTCCATCACATAGTATTTTGGCCCATTTCTATAAACAGATAGTTCAGTTCCCTTAAGATGAAGCTAATTGTCACTCCATGACCTCTTTTCAGAGAAGAGATTCTTCAGCAAGGAATTTTGGGGGCGGAAGGGATAGGACCTCTCCCTTATTCAAGAGCCAGTCTGACTTACGGTGGTGAAAAGAAACTTTTCCTTGAGAAGATTCGGAGATCCCTGTCCAGGCCATAAAAGGAAAGGTTGAGAAAGGAGAACCCAGCCTTCAGAGCCTACTCAGACAGGTTAGTCTTGGCAATGAGTTGAGGATCTACACACCCATTCTCTTAAACTCTGTGTGCAGCATGCCTTGCAAAGTTCCCATGTACCCCACCAGGGTTATGTCCAAGTTTGGAGTCACTCTTCTTGGTATATGAAGCTGTGTAAGGACTGCTTTTTTAAAAAAAATTAATGTTTATTTATTTTTAAGAGAGAGAGAGAGAGAGAGGGAGGGGCAGGGAGAGACAGGGAGACACAGAATCCGAAGCAGGCTCCAGGCTGTGAGTTGTCAGCACAGAGCCCGACACGGGGGTTGAATTCGCGAACTGTGAGATCATGACCTGAGCCGAAGTCGGACGCTTAACTAACTGAGCCACCCAGGTGCCTCAGGATAGCTTCTTATAAAACCTCAAGGGGACTAATGTGCAGATAAGGGTATGCTGAATGAGTCAGTGTGGCTTAGCCCAGTTAAGACCTGTTGTTTATGAAGCCTGGTAATCCTGGACCAGATTATGGCTCACAGTGATGTGTGACTGCAAGAAAAATTATGCATCCTCTCTGAATCTCAGCCCCTTTATTTGTTAAAAGAGGATGACATTGGGACCTTCCTCAAAGTGCTATTGTGGCGATAAAATGAGATAGCATGCATACATTTTCACATTTAAATTTCTAGCTGTCTGTTGATGATTTATGAGTTGGCATAGATGATGCAGAACTCAACTCACATAAATTAGTATCAAAATAATTGAACTCATGTGACTACCAAATCTACTAAGAAGTTCAGTTTTCTGTGTAAGGTATGTGATTGCAGGGAAGAGGCATCCTTAGGAAGACACTCAGGATCCAGCTCATTCATCTTTGGAGTTTGAGACAAAATTTCAAATATAGGATAGTTCAAGACTTTTAGGATACCTAATGGAAGACACATACTTGACCATAAAACTAGTAAAACAACATGAAGGAATGTCTGCAAGATACTCCCTCTACTCACCCAAATCTGCTATCAATTATATCCTAAATAAGAGAACAGCTAACCACTACGTAAACAAATAGCGATATTAAAAGTTAAGTCATTTTAATTGTACTAAATAGTTATTCATGAACCAATTAAGCTGAAAGTCATGTGGCTCATGGAGTCTCCCTTCAAATATCAGATAACATCAGTCTTCCTATCTATCAATAAGCACAAGACACCCATAAAATCATAGGCTCTGAAAACTTCCAGAGACCTTCTCATAGATAAAACTCATTCATTGCAGGTTATATCAGTAAGTCAATTCAACTTAGTTTGATAGCTCATAACTGTCCAGGCTGTTGTATTTACTGAGCCATACACTACCCTTTTTTCAAGCGTGCTTGAGAAAATTACTTGTGAGACTATTTCTCTTCTGGGCACAATCAAGTACTTTAGAATGAACTCCATAACTGCAGATTCAACATAGCATTAGGCTTGGTAATAATATCAAAAAATATTGCTTTAATAATGCTGTGAAGTTGCCTAGAATCCCATGACTTTCCTTCTGCTAGTAATTCAGCCAGATAACTTATCAGTGAATGTGTATGAGTGCCAAAGAGCAAGGCCCAATTTAAGGAACAACAAAAACCTCAAGGTTAAGGAGAGAGGACCAGAAGCAACACCCTCTAAATGAGTTGGCTTCTTTGGAGGAAGGCTGCTACCCTAACCCAGGACCTTGTGCCTTCTTCACAGTGAGAAAGCAGGGCTGGATGGTCAAGAGAGGCTTCCCAGTGGGTGGTTTGGTTTCTTTTTTGGGATCTTCCTGTTATTCCTCTTCATTGCCAAGTTTATATAAACCTCTAAGAAAGTTCTCTCCTCCATGTCCTTCTCCTTTATAAGTGTGTCGGAGCACGTTGGAGACTATAAAGCGCTATGCAAATGTAAGAGCTTTACATACGATGTATGTGTTTGACATGGTCCAGGCGCTGCTGAGAGTCTGAAAGAATCACGCAGTGTGGAAAGGACATAGATATCCATCATCAAATCCAGTGTTTGCAAAAAGCGGGAACACCTACCACTGGTGATACCTGGGATGATTTTAGCTGACAGGCGAAGGAACATTTTTGTTACACTAGTTATAATTTATATTTCAATAAGTGTGCATGTATTTATCATGATGTGTAATAGGAAGAATAAGTGTACCTTTACATAATAGGTATTATTGTGTAGAGCAAGGGTAAGTAAAATAAATTTGTGGATTTAGTTGAAATAGAGAAAAATAGTAGTATGAGGATACACAGACTTGATAAAAAACTATGAAGATGGGATATATATTACTGAGATTTGAAAAATATTGAGGCCCAGAGAAGGGGACGGGACTGTCTTGCCCAACCAAGGTCAGATAGCAAGTGAGAGGCACCGCTGGGACTATTATTCATGTCTTCTAACTCCCAGGATCTTCCAGGTCTTTTGACTTCATATAGCAGGACTTCCTTCCTTAGCTGGCCATGTCTCCATTCAAGTTTGAGTTCACCACGAAGAAGCAACAGTGCTTTCCTATATATGGATACCAGCTGAAGAGTTTAACTTAGACAGTAAAGTGTTAAAATCTTCAACAGTGCATTTGAAACATGGGTCTTGAACATGTTACTATCGATAGCTTGCAGAACAGCTGCTATGAGCATGAGCTCAGGCCAAAAATTGGGACCTTTCCCTGGCCCTTTGCAAAGCCTCAGAAGTTGTGCACAGCTAGAGAGAGGAAGCAGTAGCCAAGCCAATTCAGCATGTGGCATGCCTCCTAGTCTGCAGCCTCCTTCCCCCACATGCCAGACCAAAATCACCACCATTCTCAATTCCCATCCACTTAGAAAGCAGGGAGATTAAAAACAAGAAAGTTTTGCTAAGAGACCGAAAAAGAAGTCCCTGTCTGCAGAGATCATAGTCCGTCTCCTATCTGCAGTTCATTTATAGTAATGACTACCATTCATTTATCACTGTGCCTACATAATTTCTGAACCCCCTACCTCTACAAGTAGCATTCCTATCCCCATTTTGCAAATGTGGTAAAGGAAGTTCAAGGTTAATTTGCTCAAATGGGAAGATTTCTCGATTCCAGGCCTATCAGACTGCAAAGTCCCAAGACTCACATTCAATAGTATGGGAAAGAGAAGAGACATAGGAAATGATATTGAATAACATAACGACACATGTTATTTCATGCTAGATTAGACAGCAGAGACTTTTAGGGCTAAAAGAATTCACAGTAGGACATATCATTATTTTATTCACTTATTTACCTAAAGTCAATTTGGATCCCTCACTAGGTGCCAGGAACTTGGCATTGATCTGAAATAGAGGTCAGCAAGCTACAGCCCAAAGGTGAATTCCAGTCCACTACCTGTTTTTGTAAATAAAGTTTTATTGGAACACAGCTGTGGCTATTTATTCTGTGGCTGCTTCTGTGCTACAACAGCAGAGTTGAGTAGTTGTGACAGAGACCTTTGGGCTTGCAACATCTAAAATATCTATTATCTGGCCTTTAACAGAAAAAGTTTGCTAACTATTTATCTAAAAATCCCAGAAGACTTTGTATAAGAGGTGGAACTTGATTAAGAGAGGAAAATTAAAATTTTGAGTACAGGAGAAGGGGTCACAAACTCTGAATCCTAATTTACCCAGACTACATAGAAAAAGAGAGAGCGAGAGACCCAGAGAAAGTAGCAGTTTGAGCTCATTATTCTAATTTGTAAAATGGAGATAGAGCCACCTGCTCTGACTGCCTCCCAAGTTTTGGTGGGTTGGATGACACAGCAGGTAATAAATAATAATAACTTCATTTTATTGCATACTAATTGAGCATTCTTTCTAAGCAATTTACATGCAATATCTTACAGTATCTTACACACAACCTCAGTGTAACCCAATGAAAATGTTGCTTGGTGTGAAGGGATTACTGACTAGAAACCATTAATGCACTTTTTAATTTTGTCTTTCTGAGAATTTGATCTTTGCTCTCCTTAGCTCAACTGTGGCATCTGCTTGGGGTGGCATGTGGGAGTGAGGAGGAACATTAGGATTTGTTAAGGAAGGAAGTCAGAGACAAGGTCTTAGCTTCTGAGATGCAAAGAAAACTTGCAAGTTGGATGATTTCCCTGAAATAATATTTAAATTTTTTATTTCCTCTTTTGGAGGACTGGGGTGGGTCCAAATATGGAAGATCTAGTTTATAACACTGTTGCATGAAGATATTTCTTCTGCTCAGGCAGCCAGCCTGGCTCTAAGGTATCAGGATGTAGGGGAAGTGAAAGGAAAATAGCCCATCTGTTTTCTGGCCTGGTAAATGGTAGGAAGAGAAACAGGTGAGTGGAGAGGAGGAGCAAGAGGAGAGGAATTTGTGTGGATTTCCTCACTTTTGGCTCTGGGGAGGGAAGGTCTATCACATAAGTGAGGATTTAATTGAGGAAAGGGGGTTATTGCCCATGCCATTGAGGCATTTGGACAAGGATCTCATTTTGGACAGCCCCAGAATTCACCCTGTTATGTTGTACAGGTGGTTAGAAGGAGCTTCAGGGCTTTGGCTTCCCTGACTGTGCTCAGTCCTGCAGTGTGGACCCTTAGTGTGAACCATGGGCCTGCCTTGGGACTTTCTGTCACATGGTTGTGCAAGAAAGATAGTACAGAGATCTGGGTCTGTAGGCAGCAGGAGTGAAAAGAGGCCAAGACACTGGGAAGCAGCAGTGGGACTGGACCAAGCCTAGCTGAGGGCCAGAATGGCCACAGTAACCAGGGAACAGGAGCTTGTTCCTGGAAACTGAGGACACTGGAGCCCAAACCCCTGAGCTTCCCACACTCCCTCATATCATGTAAGACTTGAACACCTCAATAAGATACCTGAATACCTGCTTAGGAAAAGAGACAGGAGAAGAGCTTCTGAGGGTCTAAGCTTTTTAATGAAGAGGGACTGAACTAAAGAAATTCTTTACTTTTCAGATTAGATTCAGTTTTAAGCAAGATTGTATATTTCATTTCCTCTCTTCACTTCCCCTGCCCTGCCACTATTCCCACTAGTGGTGGGGAGAGGAGTGGGGAAGTCAGATTCATTTTGGTCAAAATTGTTTACAATTATATATATTTTTCTGTACAAACAAGTTGTATTGTCAGTGAAAAGTAACAACCCCTTCACACTGTCGTCATCCCCATTGTCACTCATCTGTCTGGCTCTAAAACCAGAGCACCACTGAAAACTTGAAAGACATACACAAAGTTAGAGCTGCTATCATCATTGTGATTGTGGTTGTCATTGTTAGGATTTAGGCCACTGTGCTAAAATAAAATCCAAACTGCAGACATCACAATTGAGGCTGGAACTGGTGTTGTGGAAGACGCTAGCTGTATGCAAAAATGGAGTAAGGTCCTGGAAACCAATGAATGAAAGCAGCAACATGTAGAAGATTGAACCGCAGCCCACCCTGGGGGGCTCAGGGCAAGGAAGGGGACCGTCCTTCGGAAGCAAGTATTTTTACCCCTCTGTGTTCTGAGTTTTCACTTCAAGGAAAAGGTTGAAAACAGTCTTGGAACTGGAAGGAGAGTTTGCAAGGAAATGGTTCTCTTCTGGCTCTGCAGTCTGAGACCACTTACCAGAATTGGTCCCCAGGGAAGAGCATGTGGCAGTTAGCTAGTCAGGGTGGAGAAGGGAAAGGGTAGGAGCTGGAGAGGTGAGCACTCTGACTCATGGTGATGGAGAGGTGGTGAGGAGGAATGGCATTTTTCCTCCCTATGAAAAGTCTAGAGTTACCCTTTGAAACGTTGGCTGTGGTCTGACTAGCTGGCGAATATTCCCGTGTGCCAGAAAGAGAAAGGATGCTGAGCCCTTAGACACCATCTGCTGAGCATGTCCTGGCACATGCCAGCTGCCTGATTGAGTGATTTGGAAGTTATTTGTGTTTCAGGCTCTAAGCACAATCTCTAACACTGTCTTCCTACCAGGAAACTGTTTCTCTCCCTCCTGGAGAGGTCTGAGAGCTCTCGGTTGAGGAGAAACTTCATGACAGTTCATTTGGAGCTTCCATTTGGTGTAGGAAAAATGATGTTTTAAAAAGTAGGCAGAGTTGTGAAGTGTATATAATAAGGCCTGGCTTGGGCACTTGGACACAGAGCCTTCATCCCAAATCTCTTCTAGCAGGTAGGCAGATTTCCAAGTTACAAACTATAGTGCTGAAAATGTGGGATCTAAATGTGCTCGATGTCTCCACCTGACAGAGCAGGCAAGGAGAAGAACCAGGCATGAGTAGGATTTAGTCCGAGGACAGCATTTGTTCCATGAACATTTACTTGTTTGCATCGGCCTCAGTGAGATTCTTACAAAGGAAAAGGGATGGGCCTGTGGATAGTTTTTCCCTCTGTTGCTTCTTGTTTTTTCCTTGTACTGTCTACATTTTATATAATGAGTATATATTTCTTTGCTTCTCAGGAAAAAAAAATCTTTAAAAGATAGGACTAAAAACTTGGATCTTAACAGCTGCTGACATCCTGTGCCCTCAGATTGTGGTGAGGGGGAGGGAGGGTGAGAGAACAAAGATCCAGATCTCCTTTTAAGGCTTCATGGCTGCCTGCCCACCCCCATTGATTTCATAAGAATCGTACATACTGCTCTGTTTCAAAAACTAGTCTGGGTAACAGGTACCATTAGGGAATTATCATTTAATTTTCTTGGGAGCCATACTGTATTGTATATGTATGAGCATATAATAGGAGAAAGTCCTTGTTTGTAGGATATATAGGTGGAAACATTCAAAGGTGAATGTCAAGATTGCTGCTTCGTAATTTGAGGTAGTTCCTATAGAAAGGCACATATGAAGCAAGTATTGCAAAAAGTTAAAAACTATTGAGCTTAGTGATTGCTATATGTATATTCCTTGCACTTTTCTTTCAATATTTCTATTTGTTTGAAATTTGGGGTAATAAAAATTTTGGAACTAAAACAAAGAGTCAAACATTACTCTCAAGGAAGCATATTTCACAGTGGGGAAAGGGAAACAAATTTGTTCTGGATGCTCCTTAATGCCACCCTTCCCCTCTCTTCTAACACCCATGTGTTTGTGAAAGACTATTCATAGCACTGTTGTTTATAATACCTTTAAATTGGAAATGGTCTTCACTTCCATCATTAGAATAGTGGTTACATAGCTTAAGGTACGTCTATATAACAAAAGACCATGGAGATTAAAGCAAGCTTATGTATATATATAATTATTTAAAAATTTTTATTATTATTTAAGTAGTTCACAAAGTAGCAAAAGGAAAGAAAAAAAAACGAAAGAATTTTCCAATACATGCAAATAACCAACAAGAAAAAGAGACATCCTAATACAATATAGGTGCTTTAAAGAGACTTCCCAAAAGAGAATATTCACATGGCTTCTAAACATATACAAAGGTGTTTGACCTAATTAGCAATCATTGAAATGAAAATTGAAGCCACCGAGATGTCCCCCTCTACACCAATACGATTGACTAAAATAAAAAGATCCTGATAATAAAAAGTGTTAGAGAAGATGTGGGGCAACTGGAATGCTTATATTCTGATGCTAGGAGTGTAAGTTAGTACATTTACTTTGGAAAAACAGTTTGGCATTATGTAATAAAGTTGAAAACATACATACTTTATGATTCAGCAATTATATTCATAGAAATATTTCCTAAAGAAATTTATACACATATGCAGCAGGATACATATATGAGAATATTTACAAGAGCATATTTGTAAGAGCCAGAAACTGGCAATAACTCATATACCCATCAACAGTAGGATCCATAAATAAGTTGTGATGTATTTGTACAATAGAATATTATACTGAAAAAAATGAAAAAATGATAGTTATGAGACACAATTTGGATTAATCTCAACAAACATAATATTAAGCAATATAAAAACAAGAAAAAATAAGAATATATACAATATGATTCCATTTATGTAAGGTCCAGAGAATAGACAAAATTAGATGATATTGTTAGGTTTGTTTGCATAGAAGATTAAATTATAAACTAAATCAAAGAAATATGTATGCTATATAACATAATGCACTTCTCTCTGCTTCTCTGAGTTTTACAATAAAATAATTAAAGTTGAATGTAGAATATGATCCTAATTTATCCTACTATTTCTACATGTGTTTTCTTCTATCTTTATGAGTGTATGGAGATACTGGGCTTATTTTCATGTGCTTATTGGCCATTCGTATATCTTCTTCCTTGGGCTGTTTGTTCAAATACTTGATTCATTTTAAAAATTTTAAGGTTGAATGGTAAAGAAAGGTATATGTATTAAGGATACTAGTCTTTTGTTAAATGAATATTCATATGTGTATGTACTACAAATATTTTTCTCCCACTTCATGGCTTACTTTCTCATTTTTTAAATCTTGATTTTAGAATAGTAAAAGTTTTGATAAAGTTAAATTTACCAGTTTTTGTTTGTTTGTTTCATTGTCTTTTGTGTCCTTTAAAAGAAAATCTTCAGATACTTCATGTTTGTGAAGATCTCCTTCTATGTTTTCTTCTGGAAGTATTCTCAATTTAGTTTTTATGTTTAGGCTCATGATCTAATTTGAGTAATTTGCATGAATTAATGACAAAGTTTAATTTTTCTTATTTCCAGCTGTTGCAGCACCATTTGCTGAAAAGTCTATCACTTTTACATTAAATTATCTCTGCATTTTTGTTGAAAACAAATTGACCATATATGTATAAATGTATTTCTGGATTCTCTATTCTGTTCCATTCAAATACTTCTATGTCTATCTTTATGCCAATACTAAATTCTCACGGTTAGTAGCCTTATATAAATGTCACTTATAATCATATAGTCTAAGTCCTCCAACTTTGTTTCTTTTTTTCCAAAACTGTTTTGACTATCCTAGGTATTCTGCATTTTAACATACATTTTAGAATCAGATTGTTAATTTCTACAAAAAATATGCTGAGATTTTGATTTTGATTATCAATAGCTCAACTTGGGTGAGAACTGACATCTCAACACTACCAAGTTTCAAATCTATGACCGTAGTATATCTCTCCTTTTAATTAAGTCTTCTTTAGCTTTTCTAAGCAATGTTTTATAGTTTTCAGTGCATGTGTCACACATTTTGTTATATTTATCCTTAGGGAACATCATGATTTAAAATTTTTAGTATAAGTTGTATTATTTTTAAAATTCCAATTGCTCATTGTTAGTATTTAAAATTATAATTGATGTTCGTGTATTGACTTTGTATTCAGCAACCCTCCTGCCAGTCAAGATCCAATCAGAAAATGGAAACCACACCAGTAATTTAAACAAGAAATTTTAATAAATAGAGTTTTTATTTATTTTACAAAATATTATTAAATAGTAACAGGGAGTTAACTACCACAAGGAGTAGAAAACAACTTTTAGCAATTCAGGAATAGTAAATACAGGGATTAGCAACTACCACTAAGACTGAGGTAAAGTACCCAAGAGTAGAACTAAGAATTCAGAGGAAGGCCATGTCCCAAGGATGAGATTCGCTCCTAGTTGGAGGGCTATGGCTGGAGTGCACTGGGTGATGCAGATATATGCTGAGGTGATGATGGGCTGGAGAGGGTCCATAGGAAGCCACTTGCTGGAGTACTGGAGAGATTTCCTGGAGAGTAACTGCCACTGATACTCTTACATTCAGTGCTGCTGGTAGCTGTACTGCATGGGTTGGTGGGGATGGAGGGACATACAGAACTAGGAAGAGAAGCTCCTGCAATGCCTTGCAGGGCCTCTCCAGCTTCCTTTCTTGACAAAAATTGACACTGCACTAGCTGACAGCAAATATTTACAGATCCATCTGCATTATCACCAAGCAGGACAAGATGGGCAGATTCGGAACTGAGAGGCAAACATTGATAACTGGCACACTTGCTAAACTTACTTACTAACTTTAGTAGCTCACTGTTTTTCTTTGTAATTTCCTTAGTAAATTCCTTAATATTTTCTGTTCATTTTTTCAATCATCTCTTAACAAAGCAGTTTTACTTTTTTCTTTCCAATCTGGGCACATTTAGTTTCTTTTTCTAAACTTTAAATAGAAGTGCCGAGAGCAAACATGCCTTCCTTAAGGGTAAGATATTCAAATTTTCATTATTAAGTATGATGTTAATGGCAGGATTTTTTTTTCATGCCCTTTATCAGGTTGAGAATATTTCCTTCTCTTCCTAGTGTGCTGAGAATCTTTATCATAAGTGAGTATTGAATTTTGTCAAATGTTTTAATGCATTTATTAACATCATCATGTGGTTTTACTTTTTTAGTCTGTGGATATTGTGAATTACATCAGTTGTTTTTCAACGTTGAACCTTTCATTCCTGGAATATTCTACTTGATTGTGAGACTTAACTATTTTATGTATTATTGCATGTGATTGGGTGATACTCCTTTAAGGATTTTTGTTATCTGTGTCCATGAGGAATATTGATGTGTAGCTTTCTTTTTTTGTAATGTCTTTATCTAGTTTTGGTATCATAATAATGCTGGCCACAGGTTAAGGACCCAGTCCCACAAAACTGTTCCTCATCCCATGACATACATTTCAGATGCCAGATGCAAGCTCAGGTTATCACCTGCACTTCTGATCATCCACATAACCAACAATCAGAGATTCCAACGACCCCTTTCTTGGGTTTGATTAATCTGCTAGAGTGTCTTCCAAAACTCAGAAAAACACATACTTAAATTTACCAGTTTGTTAAAGAATGTGGTAATGAATACAGATGAACAGCCAGATGAAGAGAGACATAGGGTGAATTTGGGAGAGTCGTGAGCATAGTTGCTTCTGTCCCTGTGGAGTTGGGGTATGCTACCTTCCCTGTGTGATGGGTTCACCCACCAGGAAGCTGTCCAAATGCTATACTATCTGAACTTTATGGAGGCTTCCTCACATACGCATAATCAATTATTAACTTCATTTATAGCTCCTTTCCCCTCTCTGGAAGATAAGGGATGGGGCTGAATAGTTCACACTTCTAATCATGGTTTGGTCTTTCTGGTGACCAGTCACCATCCTGGAGTAATCCAGGAGCCCACCTTGATTTTGGCTCAGGTCATGATCCCAGGGTCATGAAATTGAGGCCCATGTTGGGCTCCATGCTGAGTGTGGGGCCTGCTTGGGATTCTCTCTTTCTCTTTCTTTCTTTCTTTCTTTCTTTCTTTCTTTCTTTCTCTCTCTCTCTCTCTCAAAAATAAAGACAGAAAAGAAAAGAAAAGAAAAGAAAAGAAAAGAAAAGAAAAGAAGAGAAGGAAGGAAGGAAGGAAGGAAGGAAGGAAGGAAGGAAGAAGAAAGAACAAGAGATGTTCCTAGCACTCTTTATCACTTGGGAATTTACAAGAGTTTTAGGAGCTCTGTAAGATACGTATATATCTTACATATAATTATTACATATATAATATATATTTCTTCATATTTCATAATATACATTTTAACTTATGACAGACTTTTAAAATAAAGCTGTACATATATTATGTATACTATAAAACCATTTCAACAGTATTCCATAATTCCCATCCTTTGTGCTATTCTTTGCATAGATTTTATTTTTATGTTTTAAATTTCACAACACCTTGCTGTTAATTTGCTTTAAATAGTCAATATCTATGTGTAATACATTTTAAACTGAGGGAAAAACTCTTAAATTTACCCACACACTTAATATTTCTGATTTTCTTTCTTTTTTTCTTTTTCTTTCGTTCTTTCTTTCTTTCTTTCTTTCTCTTTTCTCTCTTTCTTCTTTCTTTCTTTCTTTCTTTCCTTCTTTTCTTTCCTTTTCTTTCTCTTTCTTTCTTTCTTTCTTTCTTTCTTTCTTTCTTTCTTTCTTTCTTTCGAGTGTACTTGCCAACAGGGGAGAAGTCAGAGGGAGGGAAAGAGAGAAAATCTTAAGCAGGCTCCACACTGTCAGTGCAGAGCCCAACGTGGGGCTCGATTCCACAACCCTGGGATCATGACCTGAGCTGAAATCAAGAGTCGGACATCCAATCAACTGAGCCACTCAGGTGTCCCTGATGTTCTTTTTTCTGGTCCTTCTTTCCATGTGGAATAATATTTCTTCTAAATTCTAAAGAATTTTTAACATTTTCTGAAAATGCAGTTCTATTGGGGATGAATTTTCTTACATTTTGTTTTTCTGAAAAAGTTTTCATTTTGCTTTCTCTTCTGAAGGATATTATCATTGGATATAAAATTCTAGGCTTATAGGTACTCTTCTTCTGCAACATTTTCAAGATGTTTTTCCATTGTCTTCTAATTCTATAGATTTATAGTTTTCATCATATTTGGGAAGCTTTTTGCCTTTAATATTTAAAATTTTTTTTTGTAACTCCTTCTTCTAGGACTCCTACAATGTATATTTCATACCATTTTCTGTTCTCTTCTCCCTGTGCTTCGTTTACTTTACATTCTATTGTTACATTCAAGATTACCTTTTTATCGTTTTCAGGGTCAAATCTGCTGTTAGATCTATCTATTAAATTTTTATTTTAGATATTACAATCTTTTATCTTTAAAAGTTCCATTTGACTTTCTATTAATATGTTTGATTTCTCTCATCTTTATAGTTATGTTTCTATGAAATACAAATCCTTTGTTATGATAACTATTTTAACTTTTAACTCATCCTTTTCTGTGTGTTCCATATCTCCATCATCTTGTCTCTGAGTTCCATCATCTGTCATTTCCATGTTTATTTCTATGGAGTGGTTTTCTCCTGATTATATCACATTCTCCTATTATCTTGTTTAATAATTTTTGGTTGGATGCTGTACATTGTGTATATTACACAGTTGAGTGTCTGGATTTCATTGTCTTCCTTTAAAGAATTTTGGACATTATATTGAAAGATGTGTATTTTTCTATCAGCTTGAGCTTATTGAGTTCTTTTTTTAAGGATATGTGAGGGTTAGTTTATAGTAAACTTTATTCTAGGCATAGATGAGCTCTATTACTACATCATGACCCCTCTTGGGTGTCCACTGAATATCATGGGTGATCACTGTGGATACTATACTCTGATTCATCAAAACTTGAACACCTCCCAATCATATGTGAGCACTGGCAATTGTTCTGCCTTCTTAACTCATTCTATGTCCTGTCTTATGGAGTTTCATTCTATTCAAGTACAACTTTGTACTTAATAAAGACTCCAGGTAACCCCTATTCAGCTTTCTGGAGCTCTTTGATTGCATGACTTCATCCTTTTTGGAATTCTGCCTACATTTTCCATCCATTTTATCCTCTTCAGTCTTCAGCAAGACCACCAGGCTTTATTTGGTTCTCCCTTCCCTGTTCATAGTCTTAAAATTGCTTCAGACAGAGAACCACAACAATTGTAGGGATTACTTTTTTCCTTCTCTCTGGGATCCCAATCTGTGTTGCCTATTTTCCAATGTCTGAAAATATTTATTTCATATCTATTGTCCAGTTTTCTAGCTGATTCTTATAGGAGGTTAAATATGTTCCTTATTTCTCTAGTATATCTCATTTTAAACAAAATGTTAATTATAAACTGAATTTTAAAATTGAATTTATTTAAATTATAAAAGGAACCAAATCCAGTTCACTCACTTATCCCACCCCACCCCTTCTGGCATCCACCAATCTATTCTTTGTATTTATGAGATTGCTATATATATGTATGTGTATATCCCCCATATATATATATATATATATATATATATATATATATACATATATATATATATTTATATGTATATGTATAGATTGCACATATAAGTGAGATCATATGGTATTTGTCTTTCTCTTTCTGACTTATTCCACTTGCTATATGCCCTTGAGGTTTATCCACGTTGTCTCAAATGGCAAGTTTTCATTCTTTGTTGTGGATGAATAATATTACTGTATATACATACCACAATTTCTTTATCCATTCTTCCATTGATGGACTCTTAGGCTGTTTCCCTATCTTGGCTATGGTAAGTAATGCTGCAATAAACATAGGGGCACATGTATCTTTTCAAATGAACATTTTTACTATCTTTGGATCAATACCCTGAAGTAGAATTCCTGAACTGTATGCTAGTTCTATTTTTAATTTTTGAGGAACCTCCATACTGTTTTTCATAGTGGCTATACCAACTTAAATCTCCACCAGTAGTGCACAGGGTTCCTTTTTCTCTACATCTTTACCAACACTTGTTATTTCTAGTCTGTTTTATAATAGCCATTCTGACAGGTATGAGGTGATTACTCATTGTGGTTTTAAAATGCATTTATATTTAATTAATGACATAGAACATCTTTAAAAAATGTTTTTTAATGTTTATTTTTGAGAGAGAGAGAGAGAGAGAGAGACAGAGTGTCTCTGAGTGGGGGAGGGGCAGAGAGAGAGACACACACACAGAATCTGAAGCAAGCTCCAGGCCCTGAGCTGTCAGCACAGAGCCCGATGCAGGGTGCAAACTCAGGAACTGCAGGTCATGACTTGAGCCGAAGTCAGACGCTCAACCTACGGAGCCACCCAAGCGCCCCAATGATGTAGAACACCTTTTCATGTACCTGTTGGCTATCTGTATGTATTCTTTGGAAAGATGTCTATTCAGATCTTCTGCTCATTTTTTATTCAGATTGTTGGTGTGTGTGTGTGTGTGTTTTGCTATTGAGTTGTATGAGTGCTTTTATGTTTTGCATATTAACCAATGTGAAATCAGATATATAATTTGTAAATATTTTCTCCAATTCAGTAGGTGGCATTTTCATTCCCTTGATGGTTTTCTTTGCTATGCAGAGCTTTTTAGTTTGATGTAATCCCATGTGTTTATTTTTGCTTTTGTTGCTTTTGCTTTTGGTGTCAGATTTCAAAAAATGACTGCTAAGACCTATGTCAAAGAGCCTACCACCTATGTGTTCTTTGAGAAGTTTTATAGTTTCAGGTCTTATGTTTAAGTCTTAATCCATTTTGAGTTATTTATTTATTTTATGGTGTAAGAGAGTGGTCTAGTTTCGTTCTTTTGCATGTGGTTGTCCAGTTTTCCCAACACCGTTTACTGAAGACACTGTCCTTTCCCCACTGTATATTCTTGGCTCCTTTGTCACACGTTAATTAACCAAATATGCGTGAGTTTATTTTTTGGGCTTTCTATTCTGTTCCATTGACCTATGTGTTTGTTTTTGTGCCAATACCACATAGTGTTAATTACTAAAGCTTTGTAATATAGTTTGAAATTAGGGAATGAGATGCTTCCAGCTTTGTTCTTTTTTCTCAAGATTGCTTTGACTGTTAGGGGTCTTTTATGGTTTCATACAAATTAAAAGAATTTTAGTGTTTATTTATTTTTGGGAGAGACAGAGACAGAATGCGAGTGGGGAAGGGGCAGAGAGAGAGGGAGACACAGAATCCGAAGCAGGCTCCAGGCTCCAAGCTGTCAGCACAGAGCCCGACGCGGGGCTCAAACTATCAAGCTGTGAGATTATGATCTGAGCCGAAGTCAGACACTCAACTGACTGAGCCACCCAGGTGCCCTGGTTTCATACAAATTTTAGATATGTTTGTTCTATTCCTGTGAAAAATTCCAGTGAAAATTTGAGAGGGTTTGCATTGAATCTGTAATTTGCTTTAGGCAGTATGGACATTTTAAGAATATTAATTCTTCTTATTTATGAGCATGTAGCGTCTTTCCATTTATTTGTGTCATCTTTAATTTCTTTCATTAATGTCTTATGGTTTTCAATATACAGGCCTTTCACCTCCTTGGTTAAATTTTTTCTAGGTATTTTATTTTTTGATGAAATATTAGGTGGGATTGTTTTTCTCATAGTTCATTATTAATGTATAGGAAACAACAGATTTTTGTATATTGATTTTTGTATCCTGCAACTTTCCTGAATTTATTAGTTCTAACAGTTTTCTGATGGAATCTTTAATATCAAGCCATCTGCAAATAGGGACAGTTTTACTTCTTTCTTTCCAAATTTGGGTGTCTTTTATATCTTTTTCTTGCTTAATTGCTGTGGGTAAGATTTTCAATACTATGTTGAATAAAAGCGGAAAATGTTGGTGTCCCTGTCTTGTTCCTGACCTTAGAGAAAAAAAAATTTAGCTTTTCACCATGGAGTATGATATTAGCTGAGGGTTTGTCATATTAGGCCTTTATTACATTGAGATATATTCTTTGTTGGGGCGCCTGGGTGGCTCTGTCAGTTAGGAGATATGTTCTTTGTTTATCTGCTTTGTTGAGAGTTTTTGTCATGAATGGGTGTTTAATTTTCTCAAGTACTTTTCCTGCATCTATTAAGATAATCATATGATTTTATCCTTCATTTTATTATTGTGGTGTATCACATTAACTCATTTGAGGATGTTAAACAATCCTTGCATTTCTGGAATAAATACCAGTTGATCATTGTGTATTAAAGTGAATTTAATAGAAGAAAAATCTCCAAACATGTTGTGTAACTTCAGATAATTAGAGTTAAAATTTTTGAATGATACTCCAAATTTTAAAAATGTGGGAAACCATATGATTTTGGAGTAATTAGTTTTTTTTTTTTTTTTTTTTTTATTTATTTTGGGGACAGAGAGAGACAGAGCATGAACGGGGGAGGGGCAGAGAGAGAGGGAGACACAGAATCGGAAACAGGCTCCAGGCTCCGAGCCATCAGCCCAGAGCCTGACGCGGGGCTCGAACTCACGGACCGCGAGATCGTGACCTGGCTGAAGTCGGACGCTTAACCGACTGCGCCACCCAGGCGCCCCTGGAGTAATTAGTTTTTAATTATATATATATCAAACTTAGTTGGCATTCATAGAATCTGTAGTCTGAAAGATGAGGAAGTTGGGAATATTTCCCCCCTGCTATTTTGCTTTTCCATTAATTGTTTTATATTGATATTTATACATTATTATGTAGCCACAGTTCAAGATGTTGGTGTGTCTTAATTCTATGTTGAATTGGATTTAATTCTCACTGATATTTTACCACAACATGTCTGTTTTTTAGTTCCTCGTTTCAATTTTTCATTTATTTGGTTGGATATATCATCAATCCTTCCCTCCCACCCCCCGAGTAAAGGCTCATGGGGAGTGTTCTCTGAGTCCTTAAGGTTTATGAATTTCTGTTTGTAGTCTTCTACTTGCAGTAAACTTGGATGGATATAAACTTTCCTCAGAACTTTTCATATATCGTTCTATTACTTTTTATCATCTAATGTTATTATGGAAAAATCTTAAATAAGTCTAATATTTTCCTTTTTGACATGAACTACTTTTTGGCCTATATGTCCATAGAATTCATTTTGTGTGTTTTTGAAATTTGGCAGCTGTATCAGAATATCTCTCTTTAAAAAAAAACAAACAAAACTTTTGGGGCACCTGAATGGCTCAGTCAGTTAAGTGTCTGACTTGAGCTCAGGTCATGATCTCACAGCTTGTGAGTTTAAGCCCCATGTGTGGACAGCTCAGAGCCTGGAGCCTGCTTCAGATTCTGTGTCTCCCTGTTTCTCTGCCCCTCCCTACTCATGCTCTGTCTTTCTCTCTCTCTCTCTCTCTCTCTCTCTCTCTCATAAATAAACATAAACGTTAAAAAAAAAAAAAAAAACCCTTTTAATTCCAGTATAGTTAACAGGCAGTGTTAATTAGTTTCAGGTGTACAATATGTATCAGAATATGTCTTGCTATATTTTCTTTTGCATCACTTTTTCCTGTTATGGTATGTTCGTTTTGCTATAGATTTACATCTTTATTTCATGAAAATATTCTTGCCCATTGGGACTTGTCCTCTTGGAACTTCTTTTGGAAGACTTCTTCTTGGAACTGAATAGTGGGAAGAAGACAGACGGTCTTGTGAGGCTGTCAGTGGAGGCTTGAAGGGAGGAAGAGAACCTACTATTGGAAACTTTGTATAAAGGAACCCTCATTATTGCCTATAGTAAATTGAAAAATAGAAAATGCATGTAATTAGCCTATGTATCTGGCTAAGAGTATTGCCAGATAGAATGCTGAAAGTGATAACTGATACTTTTATCCACATATGATAAAGTACAGATAGAGAAACTAAAGAAGTAATTATTTTATTTCATTTTTTAAAGACTTATTATTTTATTTTATTTTATTTTTTTAATGTTTATTTCTTTATTTTGAGAGAGGGATAGAGAACATAAGTGGGGTAGGGGCAGAGAGAGACAGACAGACAGAATCCAAAGCAGGCTCCAGGCTCCGAGCTGTTAGCACAGAGCCTGATGTGGGGTTTGAACCCACAAACCATGAGATTGTGACCTGAGACAAAGTCAGACACTTCTCCAACTGAGCCACCTAGGTGCCCCCTTTTTTTGGTAGGTGCCCCTTTTTAAAGATTTATTTTTAGTGAGAGAGAGAGTATCTGAGCAGTGGAGAAGGTCATGGGGGAAGAGAAAGAGAGAGAGAGAATATCTTAAGAAGGCTCTATGCTCAATGTGGAGCCTGATGCAGTGCTTGATCCCATGATCATAGGATCATGACCTGAGCCAAAATCAAGAGTCAGTGGCTCAACTTACTGAGCCACCCTGGTGCCCCTGGGAATTATTTTATTTTTAAACAGAATTAGGAGTATTTCCAACCTAGAACTTGCTGGGTCAGAAAATAAAAGTATTTCTCGTTATAATGTGCTTAGGAAAAATTCCTCAAAATAAAAAGTGGCCTCATGTCGGGGTGCCTGGGTGGCTCAGTCGGTTGAGCATCCAACTTCGGCTCAGGTCATGATCTCACAGCTTGTGAGTTCGAGCCCCGCATCAGGTCTGTGCTGACAGCTCAGAGCCTGGAGCCTGCTTCAGATTCTGTGCCTCCCTCTCTCTCTTTAATTAAAAAATTAATTTAATTAAAAAATTAAAGAAAAATTTGCAAAAAAATGGCCTCATGTCAAACATAAAATATACAGTACTGCCTATGAAATGTGGCTTTGTGGTCAAGACCCTATAAGATCCTTTGCTAAGACGTTATAAAGACAAAAGGTGGTGCTTCATAGTTCCTTTCTCATCTAGGAAAAAAAAATGAAAACAAAAACAAAAGACTTCTGGTACTTTTTTTTTTTTAATTTTTTTTTAAGGTTTATTTATTTTTGAGACAGAGAGAGACAGAGCATGAACGGGGGAGGGTCAGAGAGAGGGAGACACAGAATCTGAAACAGGCTCCAGGCTCTGAGCTGTCAGCACAGAGCCGACACGGGGCTCGAACTCACAGACCGTGAGATCATGACCTGAGCCGAAGTCGGACGCTTAACCGACTGAGCCACCCAGGGGCCCCTGACTTCTGGTACTTTTAAGAGCATGACCTGTAGACCTCTCAGCTACACAGAACTCATAGCCCTAAAGTAGAGAGAGATTTTGTGGGTATTTGTCTCATCTATTGGAGTGAATTATAATTTGATGACTCGGAATTCCATAGAGCTTTTATAGGAAGTACATCAGACTAAAAGGTAATAGAGTACAGAGAGGCCTCTTGGACCCTAGCTTATGTGGAGCAGAAAGCAAGTTGAGAAATCTACCCAGCTGTAACCATGGGTCATTTTCTAGTGGCAGAACTGAATCCTGATCAAGGAAGTTGTGATATATGCCCAGCTGGATTTCCGAATTGTCACAGACTGTTCATGTGCTTCTCATTGTCCCCTTTTTTAAATTAGTGTGTGTATTTTAGTGTTTCTGACCCTGCCTCCCCATTGTATACTGGGTGTGATGAGGGGAGGTTAGAAACATGTCTCTTTAGTTCATACATTTTCAGATCAAGAGCTGTGCTTGAGGTGTCTTGTTTACATCTGGAACTGATTTAAATGGCAGCATCCTACACTTCATGTCTAAATCCGATGGTGCAGTGGATGAGATTCCATTGATTCTTAGAGGTGAGGGGGGTTCAATTAGAGGAATGTGATGAATCATTAGGGATCAGGGGATTCTCTGTGGTAGACTATTACTTGAGTATCTCCTAAGGAGCCATGCCTTCCAGTGTGTATGTCCTAGTGTCATTCCTGCTCCATGAGTTTGGGCCGTCTGCATCACCCACTTTAACCGTGAAGTATGCTGGAAGCAATACTGTGTCAGGTATGGGCAGCTTCCATTTCTGTACTGTTAGAGGTAAACTACCACACAAGAAATCCAACTGCCTTAAGACTGCCATGCTGTGGGGAAGCTTAAACTAGCCAGATAGAGAGACCAGGTGGAAGAGAACCAAGGGACTCAGGCAACAACCCCAGCTGAGTTCTCAGCTTGTTCAGTACCCAGCAGTAAACCACCTGAGTGATTTGTCTTGTCAGTGGATTCCCCAGTCTTAGCTGAGCTACCTCTGTTAAATGTTAATGAAGGATATAGATGAGCAGTCCTTCCCAAGCCCTGTCCAAATTGCAGATTAAGGAGAAAATAAATTTTAAGCCGCTAAAGTTTTCAGGTGCTTTTTAATGCAGCTATAGACATCTGAAACATCTTAACTTTTTTCTTTGAGTTTTGTTTTTCTTTTTTTTTTTTTTTTTAGGTAGGCTCCATACCCAGCATGGAGCCCAACACTGGGCTTGAACTCATGACCCTGAGATCAAGACCTGAGCCAAGATCAAGAGTTGGGAGCTTAACAGACTGAGCCGCCCAGGCATCCTTCTTTGAGTTATTTTTATTACAGACATCATGTTGTTGGAAACTTCTTTGAGGGGGAAAATTCCTCTTAATATATGTGCCTTAGTCGGTGTGTTTTGCTTATGATACTTCCTTCATTTTCTCCATACCTTCCCTACCAATTGCTTGTACATTTGTTCCATGTTGGGTCCTTTCCAATTATTACTAATCATCAAGTAATTCAACTAAGTAATTGAGTAGCTTAATAATTCAACTAAGACAAAGGATTTGTTTATAAATAAGAATGGGTGGTGATGAATGAAGAGAGTAAATTGCAGCCACATTGGTTCAAGTTTCACCTCTTTTTCCTTTGCCCAATGACCATGTCTCGATTTGGGTTTCAGTGTTTTCAGTATTACTGTAGCTCAAAGGAAATCCTTGAAATTTACAAAATCTGCTGTTTGTAATCCTCTGTCTTTCCTATTTTCCCCACCTCGTTTCCAACAATTTCTCTTAGCAATAAATAGAGAAACCATAGAATTTATTATTCAAGTTATCATTCACCCTATAGTGAAAGGAAGTGCCATTTATAATTTCACTAGGATAGTAGGGAAAAAGTGGGCACACCAGGTCATTGAACCACTTTGTTTGTTAAGCCCGGGTTGTGAACAACAAAAATGACATGTACCTTTATGAGACTTACCTGCTTAGCTCTCCTGCTGTGGAAAAGAATGGGACAGTCCCCACTTCTCTTTTCCTGCATCAGTCCCTAGATCTCATTGTTTCTATCAAGGAATTCTTACATTGACCTTTCAGACCTGGATCATTAGCATGTTGAGGGAATTTTATATCCTGCCTAATTTCATTTCTGTGGAAGTTACATGTAGCCCTCAGTTACTTTTCACATTTTGGGCCAGGTTTCAAAGCACATGACAGAAATTTATGGTTCGTGATTCATAGCCTATTGTTTGGAATTTTGTATGTTTGCCTCTATTGTCGCTATGGGAATAAACTTCTTCCATTTTGATTTTTTAAACTTGTTTTTGTTGGGTTTAGAGGGAGGAACATGGAGTTAAAATGTCTTTACTCTGTTATCTTTAAGTGAATGACCAGTATATTGACATGGGCATATGACCTTGGTATAGAGTCAAACACAAGAAAGCAGATTTTAGTACATTAGGTATGGTATGTATCTCTTTGTGTTAAAAATAACACAGTTTATATTTATAGCATATTACAAAGGGTATTTATCCCAGTACTACCTGAAATTATTTTATGGAGTGAGGATGTATATAATGTATATAATTTGGAAATTTTTACAATGGGCATGAATTACTTTAATAAATCAATAAAGAAGTCAATGCAGATAATTCCATTGGGGAGAAAAACAAAAAGACTCAGATCTCTGTGGCTCTTATTGCATTATGGGGTTGAGGATCCATACCACTAACCAGGCATCCCATAGTTAAGCAGGAAATGCCTTTTTATTCGACCCTATAGCCTTTCATCAAAATTTTCCCATTGCAGACCTTACAGGGAATTATCTTCCTTAGCTTGAGAAAATGTAAGAGTTGCCTGTCAGGGAGCACTGAAGGTTAGAAGCTACTAGGATAGGATTGAATTAAGACAATCCCTATCTGTATGGGATGGTTGATGCCTGTTGTCCGGGCTTCTGGGTCTGCAGTTTTCCCATTCTGTAGCTTATTTCCCTAGCTTGCATTACCACTTCCTGCCTGTTGTCCTCTGCCTACCTCAGTGTCCTGGGATGCAGCATTAATATTTTAGAAATGGCGGTATATCCCTTTGCATATCCAGAATGGAGGAGACAAACAATAAATAACAGTGATAACCCTGTGCTGCCAGAGCTTCCTTGGAGAGCTTTACTGTGCACACTGAGAAATGGATTCATGAAACTTAGTTTGGTGGAGTGGAAAGTAAAACACAGAAAAGAAATAGAGTGGTGCACACAGCTGTCACAGTCACGTCAGAAATCCAGATGAGAAAGGTAAAAGCATCAGCAGCTCGAAAAAGACCTTCCAGGGAAGAGTCTGGCTGCTATAGTGTGTCAAGCAGCTGACACAGGAGTGAAGCTTGACAAGTCATTTTGATGCTGAGCTGGAAAACTCCTTGAAAATAAACACATCGTTCAAAAAGGCCAAAAATCCAACTCAATACGGAGAACAGAGCTGAGAGAGTGAGTGAAAACTAGTTAATGAGAGATAATGGCTTGCCCCTGCCCCTATTCTGATCATTGCCCCAGCAAGTGCAGATGTTTGGTGTTGACAGGCTGAGTTGTGCTGTGGAAAAATATGGCCTGAAGAGTCAGGCAGGCCTGGGATAAGACCCAGTTCATGCACTTGCCACTTGGATTTAGCATCTTGGGTGGTGACTTCTTTCTTCTCATCAGGAGATTCTTGGCTGGTTCTGGTTGCACTGAGTCTAGATTTGAGTTTCTTTTTCTGTAATGTAGGGATAATAGTATTCTCCCTATAATGTTGTTTTAAGGATGAAATGAGATAGCACCTATAAAGTGCTAATCTACAGAAAATGCTCAATAAATGCTACTTCCTAGTTCCCTGGAGCCTGTCCTCTGTCCCCAAGCTCTTGGGAATGGAATGCTCTTATGCCTTGCCCTGACTTCTCTCCTCTTCCTGTTTTTTTTCCTCTTCCTCCTCCTCCTTTTCCTGTTCTGTAAGGATAGTGAGGTCCTGAGCTGGCAGATAAATTGGGCTCCAGCTCAGGTGAAGCAGAGAGAATGCTTGATGTATTTGTCCTGCAGCTGAGGAAGCAAGCTGCGTTTGTGGTCCTGGTTTCCATTACTGAGCCAGCCATATTTTATCTTCCCTTAAGTGGCAGCCAGTTCCCTCCAGGTCAGGTCAACACAGACTCTGAATACAGGAGAGAGAAACAAGTACTTAAACTGGCCAGAGGTATTTATTTCTCCTACAACTGTGCTGTCTAAAAGTGGCACTAACATCTTCAAACCTGAGGCTGGGAGTTGCAGTTCTCTTTTGGCGAGGTCCTTTGAATCTCCAGCCTGCTTCCACTCTGGCGAGCCTATGTGATAGTGCCAGATGTGTTCCTTTGTACAGCTTTCATCCTGGCACCTACCTTCTCAAAGCCATCATTAACTCCCCAGTGCCTGTGAAGTAAATCCCAAACTCCTTCCCTTGGCACCCAGCTCAAGTGCTAGTCTCTCCACAAAGCTTTGTTTGGAGGTAGGTGGAGGTAATTTTGTCCTTCTCCAAACTCCTCTGGCTTTCTCTGAGCAGATCATCAGAATCTGATGCTTAGAAGTCTCCCTCTGCAGTAAAGGCTTTTAGAATCTTAGCCTTCTTCCCCAATAGAAGGTAGGCCCTTTAAAAGTAAGATTTATGCCCAACTTTCTGTTTTTTCCACAGTGTGTAACACATATTAGGCAACTAGATGAATGAATTTGAAGGCAGTAGTTGAGCTGTAGTATGTATGTGTGTGTATACATATATATAAATATATATTTAAATATGTTATATATAAGTTATTTATATTTAACGTTTATTTATTTATTTTGAGAGAGAGAGTGCAAGTGGAAGAGGAGAGGCAGAGAGAGAGAGAGACAGAGACAGAGAGAGAATCCCAAGTAAGCCCTGCACTGTCAGTGTGGAGCTCGACATGGGGCTCAATCCCAAGGACTGTGAGATCATGACCTGAGCCAAAATCGAGAGTCAGACGCTCAACCAACTGAGCCACCCAGGTACTCTGAGCTGTAGTATGTATATTTAATTGCCGGTGATGTACTATTTGATGTACTAGGGATGGCAAATTCCTACCATGCATACCCTCATGTTTCTTCTGGTATATATGGCTAAATTCTTTTCATGCACCAGTCCTGATGGGCAAGTGACTGTTTGGAGAAATAGGTTGCGAAAGATTCTAAAAGACTGTGTCTTATGCCAGTAGGATGGAGTGCTGTGATTGATTAGTAATGGCTTCCATTACCACTGTATCAGAATTGATTGAAAGGTGGAAGTTTTATGTCATATTACATTTGATGTTTCCATATTGGTAGAAAGTTGTATTAAATGATATGGATGTACAGGGGCGCCTGGGTGGCTTGGTCGGTTAAGCGTCCGACTTCGGCTCAGGTCATGATCTCACGGTCCGTGAGTTCGAGCCCCGCGTCGGGCTCTGTGCCGACAGCTCAGAGCCTGGAGCCTGTTTCAGATTCTGTGTCTCCCTCTCTCTCTGCCCCTCCCCTGTTCATGCTCTGTCTCTCTCTGTCTCAAAAATAAACATTAAAAAAAAATGATATGGATGTACTTGCAATGAGAACTGACTCTCCTAAAATTGTGATCACATCAACATATGGAGAAGTTATGGAAATAACACAGATGGGAGTCACCCCTCTATTCCTAACTTTCATTTTGGCCTCTTCCACTTGGGAGCTGATAGCAAATTGTTTAATCTCCATTTCTCCACATGTACAATGAGTCACTAACACACATTTTGCCTACCTCACAGCCAAAGAAGAGGGTAATTTTCCTGGTTCTGAGGAAAAATAAAATATATGGAAATATGTGTGTTTATGGATAATTGTTAGAATTCATAAATAACTTTTGTTATTTCTTACTTTGAAAACCCCATATGTGCATTACATTTAAAAAAATACAGAGAAGAAAAAAGAAACCCACTAATTCCTACTGAGCAGAGACAATCACTAGTAACAGCTTAGTGCATATCCTTCCAGATCCTTTTCAATGAGATTTATAGTTTTTATAACCCTTTGAGGCTTATTTTCTTTTCCTTTATCAATATACAGAGAATATTTTTAGATTTTATTAAATGTTCTTCTATAATATTGCTTGAATATTAGTTAACTAGATTTTTATTGAATATTAATAGTGTACTGCTCACTGTGAAGTACAAATGCAATGTTGATTTGATTACTTATATGATGATCATCAGGCAAGAGGGACCCTAAAAATTGGTTTGACAAATTAAAAATTGTTGCCTTGTAGTTTGCTTGAATAGTGGGTGTTCAGGTAGCATTGTGGGCTATTATACAGGAATCTTATGGCAATGGTAATTGTCAGATGTGTTGATTTTAATGAAGGCCAGTATTTTGGATTTGATGGATCTCAAAGAACAAATAAAGAAAGAGAGAGACTGAATATTCCTTTGGTAGTGTTTAAGTGCTCACTGGATGTTAGTTTTATAAATGTTTGTATAGCAAAGAAGGGATGGATTTTTGAAAAGTTGTAATCAACAGGAAACAGGGAAGAGAAGGTTTTGAATTTAGCTTTTGGTAGGGTTCTTTGTTCCCCTTTTGTTAAAAGCAAAAGAAAATTAGCAAAACTGATTAAATTTAGAAAAGTACACTAACCACTGTGCTTGTTTTTGCTGACTTAAAAACAATAGTCCCTCTTGAACATAAGAGATATTTTTGGTCTGGAGGACAAGGACCAGATTCATGAAAATGTTAGAAACATGAGACAAATTTCCAATTAAGGGACCTATAGTATTACTGTAAAATATGTATCACCCTATATGGTCATCTCCATAGGACATATTTTCAAGGCTCTTTTAGAATTCTAGGGACTTGTATCTGCAGTTGGGTATAGTAAAAACACATGCTCAAAGACCTGTTTTAAGTTCCATTTCTGCAATTTACTAGTTGCATGATCCTAAACAAATACGCAACCTCTTTCAGCCCCAGTTCCTGTATCACAGGATAGTTTTTAGAGTTAAATGGAATCATGTCTTTAAGTTCCTGGCACAGTGTAGGTACTCAGTAAGTGTTGGTCACCCACCCCTATAGAAAGCTCTAAATAGTTCATGGAAGGAGACAAGTTGGTTCACTCGCTCTCCTCAAGAAAATTTTGTATTTTCTTGTATTATTTTTTATAAGCAAAAAATATCTCTTGTATTATCTTTTATAAGTGAAACCACTGACAAACACATCCTATAGGAAGGTTCTAAGAAATTAGATAACAAAGCAAGAGTAAAAGCAAAAAACTTCATAGGCATTTTAAAGATATCCTTGGTTCCATTTTAATGCTTTATATATTCATTTGATCTTAATTATACTTATTTCCCTATGGCCTAGAGACTTCCAGAAGTCTATTTCCACCCAGGCCCATGCTCATCTCCTTCTGTGACATCTTATCTCAGGAATAGCATGAAACCATTTGGGATCAAAGCCTTCTGGTTTGGGAATGCTGCACTTAATTCTCTCTTACCATGTGGGGCTAGATATGTGGGTATAGACATGGCTCTTTACATCTACATACTTGATTTGATATCCAACCCATTTTTTTTTTACTCTTTTACCTAATTAGAGAGGATGTGGCTTAGGAGAACAAAGCTGTCCTCAGTTCTACATTGCTTCTTCCTTGGGTTTACTCCTCAACCTATTAAAAAAAATTATTCCTAAGAAGGATAACATTTTCTACTAAACATTACAACAATGTCTCAATCCAAATGAATATTTTAAAAATAGAGAGAATGACATTCAAGTATGTATAATTTTCTTTCCAAAGTGATTTTTTTAATGTTTATTTACTTTTGAGAGAAAGAGAGACAGACAAACAGACAGAGACAGAGTATGAGCAGGGGAAGGGCAGAGAGAGAGGGAGACACAGAATCTGAAGCAGACTCCAGGCTCTGAACTGTCAGCACAGAGCCCAGTACAGGGCTTAGACTCATGGACCATGAGATCATGACCTGAGCTGAAGTCAAAAGCTCAACTGACTAAGCCACCCAGGCACCCCTTTCCAATGTGATTTCTAACACCTATATGTTGTTAAAATCTATGTGCTGAAGAAAAGCTATGTATATCCAACTGGTTTGTCATATTTATATCACACTCTCCTTTAAGGCCTAAGAAATAACTCTAAGTATTGACTCTTATAAAAATTAACTTCTTTTATTGAATCATTGCTTACACTTTAAGTAAAGGAACACTAAAAATGGACCGAACATTTAAAATCCAGTTGCTATACAGAGAGGTTTGATCAGTGTTAAAGGCTTCTGACAGGCCCTTGTCGCCATGAGAATATACGATATTTTGTGGTCTGGTAGAATTAATTTATTGGCTGCTCTAGTGATTGTAACATTGATTTGTTCCCCATGTCGCATTCATTTCATCTGTGTTAGTATCACAGGAAAAACAATACAGTTGCAATTATTACCTGAATATTTTTCGGGAAAAAAAACTAGATAGTTGTGCATTTGTTTATTTGTTTATTCCTTTACCAGCCAAAGCTGTTGCCCAATAATTAACTAGACAATGGATTGAAGCAAAGCACTAGATTTTCTTTTTCTTTGACACCCGCCCTGTATGGAGGAAATTTGTGGGAGGGCAGAGGACAGAAGACATTTTAAAAAAATTCTATACAACATGGTTAAGAAATTTCTCTGTGATTATAAAATCATACAAGAATAATTGGATGGAGATACCACCTGATTCCCCTGGGAATTCTAGTGACATTTCTGAGAGCCAAGAAGGGTCTCTGCATGATTCTCAGAAGCATTCTGCAATTTTTTTCCATCTTCTCTCTTCAGCTCAATGGGTTCCTGGCCAAGCCCCAGGACCAGGAGCTGGGAGAAAGGCTGGGCTCAGCTCAGTCAAGATGGAGTGAAATTCCAGACATGCTGAAACTCCTGTGTGAAATCTCTGGGGAAGTTTAAAAAACTTCAGAGCTCTGTACTTCATGAACAAAATTCTAAATTAACCATTCCAGGGTCACTTCTGACCAACTCTTTAGTCCTTTTCTTTTGTGGCATGGTTGAGAAATCCAGTTCTAGCCCATGTAGATTTATTTGATAAAGTGCATTGGAATTTGCAGGGGTGGTGGTTGTGGTGGTGTCATAATTCAATTGCAAAGGTGAAAATCTGCACATCTTGAAAAAGAGAGAGCCACTGGCTACAGAAGAAATGTCTTCATTAGTCTTAACTAAAATATGGTCATTTCATTTGGATTTTTGGTGGTAATTGCTCTATTGCACCAATATAGAACATGTCTAGCTAGGCTGGCACTTAGAACAGCTGTTGTAAATGCTTAAGAATAATTAACAAAAAGTAGATTACTTGAAATGTAGAGGAAAGCCAAAAATGCCAGAGAAGAGGCAATGATGGCAGAGATGCTCTTTTTCCTTTTGGTACCATTGTTCCCTTTGTGGCCTCTTAACTATAGTACTGAAATGGCTACCACTCACGAAGCCCATTTAAATGCGTAAGGGTGTTCTATGCATTATGCCACTCCATCCAGACAGCTACCCTGTTTATAGGTGTCAATCTATAGCTAAGGAATCTCAAGTTTAGGAAGGCTCTGGGGTTTGCCCAAGGGAGCTCATTTTATGGGAGGTGAAAATGCAAATGCTAACATAGGATTTGTGAGCACCCTTCCTAGAATTCTTAGTTCTGATTGTACATACATCAGGATCTCCTGTGGAGTTTTTTCAAATGCAGATTCCTGGCCTTTAGCCCAACACCTCCAGTAAGAGGCTAGAAAACCCTGGTGTTTGCTTATTAGTTTGTGTATTTAGCTCTACATAAATGTTTGAGGTGCAGCCCTAAAAAGTCATGCCATAGTCCAGGATGACTGAGACAGAGGGCCAGGGAATCAGCAGAATAGCCTCCAGGTGACTTAGAGGACAGTGGGGCAGTGGACGCACACATGGTCATCTCTGTTGCTCTGTGCTGCAGAGCCCCTCTTTCTTCTCATTGGTTTGTTTTTAAAACTCCCCCCCCCCCCGCCGCTTCTAGCCCCTAGCACAATTTCTTCCACAGAATAGATATTCCAACATGTTTGTGAAATGACCACATAAATGCCACAGCACAGAACATAGCCTGGCCCAGTTAGGTGCAAGTAAAGGATAGATCTTGGGAAATAGACTGAAAAGGTGTGATGTCTGAATGGCAGGACTCTGAAGTAACGGGAGTGAGGGAAGGAGCAGCATGTTCTGAATGCCTTGGACACATAAGTTCCTTTCATGAGTCATGTCATTACTTCTCATAATGGTCCTCCAAAGTAACTTCCATCTCACACACTGAACAGATGAGCAACTCAGCCTCAGACAATTTAGTAGGATACTAAATGGTCATATGGCTGGTATCAGAAAAGCCAGAATTACTGACCCTCTGTCTGACACAAAGCCTATGCCCTTTATATGTTACTCTGAATCTCCTAATTAGAGAAGAATCTTGCTCTCGAGCTGCTGGTCCAACAGAAATATAAAGCAGGCTACAATGGGTCCCCAATGTGGGACACATAGGTCATTTAAAATTTTCTAGTACCCACATTTAAAAATGTAAAAAGAAACAGGTGAAACTAATGTTAATAAAAACAATAAAAACAACAAAAAATCTCAGTAAGACATTATACATTTTTTCCTTCATACTAAGCTTTCAAAATCTGATGTATATTTTATATTTACCACACATCTCAACTAGGACTGGCCACATTTCAAGTGCTCAGTAGTCATATGTGGCTCATGGCTGCCATATTGACAGCATAGGTGTAGATGATCTAGTCTGGATTGATGTTGGGGAGCTCAGTGTTGGGAAACCCAGGAGGAGGTCATACTTTGCAGGTGACTGGGTCAGGCAATTTGGCATACAGGAAGTATGTTATTAATTAATTAAACATAAATTAATGAGTATCTACTATGTACTAGGCACTGTTCTAGTCCCTAGGATAGAGAGGGGAACAAGATCAAGTGCTTTCACTAATGGAATCTACACTCTAGGAGGTGTGATAGACAACAAGCAAGTCAACGCATAATATAAGTGATATGAAGAAAAAATGCAGCCAGCAAGCAGATAGAGTGCGACAGGGACTATTTTTGATGAGGTAGTGAGGATGAGCCTTTCCAAAGATAAGACATCTGAGTGAAGACTGAAGCTAGGCACAGGAAAAATTTAGAGAAAGAGTGTTCTAAGCAGAGGGAATCCTGAGGTGACAACATGTTGAGCATATTCTGGGAATAGCAGGGTCAGTGTTTTCTGAATCGGGACAGAGAGTAGTAGGAAGTGAGGTGTGAAAGTGAGACTGGGGTCAGCTTCTGCAAGGCCTCAGGACTTCCCCAAGTATGATGGGAAGGCTTCACAGGGTTATAGTCAGAGAGGGGAAGTCCTCTGATATATACATACTTTTATAAAGGATGTCCTGGCTATAGTAAGGAGAATCACCTGGAAGTTGGGGTGATGAATGACAGGTTTTTATTGCAGGTAATGGGTAGAGCTGTGAGGAATAAGTCGAACTTCATTGGGATGGGGATGCACAAACACTAGGGATCCCATTCTTAGGGTGCTGGTGTGCTAAGTGCTACTTTATATATTTCAGAGGCATATGTTGATAATTGGAGACCATTTTTTTTTTTCAAATTGCACATTTGAATGGATTACCAAGACTGGGACTCAGAGAATCAGGTCATGATTAATTGCCAAAACCGGGATAGGATGGGTGAGTGCATCTGATGTTATAAGGTAATTTGGTCAGGGACCCTAGAAATTCCAGAACCTGCCTTAGCCCAGCCAGTTCTCTTCTCTGGGAAGAGGTTCAAAGGAATAATGAGTTATGAGAAATAGTGACATGTAGAAAATAAGAGTGGCACTGTATCATTGGCTGACCTTGGTTTTAAAACTCCAGTGTATAGTCATTGGGTAAAATAATTGGCACAAGAGGCATGAAGTGAACATTAAAGTGGAAGGATTATCTTCTTAGCCCCTGCCCATACCTTGCAATCTCATCACTGGAGATGAGAGGACCCCCTCACTAGAATGTTGGCTTCATAAAGACTGGGATCCTATCTTATTCACATATTCCCATATTCCCAGAGATGGAACCTGGCGTCTAAGGAGTGCTCAATATTCATTGCATTCATCCATCCATCCACCCATTCAATAACTCCTTCTAACAGTATCTTTGCCAGGCACTGGGATAGAGCAGGGAGGAAATATGGCCATTTGCATTCTGAATTAACAGTCACCATCAGAAACAGACTTTTCCCACTGTATGATGAGCTCTTGGGAGAGGAAGGACAGGTCCCTGTGGGAATGCATATGAAAGTTCCCTCATCCAAGGCTCTGGGGAGCCTTCCCAGAAGCAGTGGTGCCAGCAAAGATCATTTATGGGCTTAGACTAGGGGGTATGACATTTGTAAACTAAAAATCCTCTGTTGGTGGACTCATAGGCAGTATCACGGTAGAATGAATGCAGAACTATATTTTCAGAATAATAGTCTATAGTTAGTTGGCAAATTTAAATGGTGATAAAGCCTCATTAATATGTATGACCCACAGTCTTCCTAAATTTGGTAGAATGAAAAACTGGCGTATATGATAATTTTTAAAACCTTACATTCATGCCATTCATTTGTGTAATCTGGCATATAATACCTGATTATCATAATTTTGCCTAAATAATGAATAAAAACGAAAAGGAAAAATTAAAACCTTTCACATTGGACACAATTGTAATTCTTTTACAGTAACATTCACAGTGAAATTCTTAATTAAGTCTGCATGCCTCTTTTACGAAAGTGCATTTTATAGATATAGTTAATTTTTTAATGTCTGCATTAATGAGAGAAAAAAAGAAGCATAGATAATTCCCCAAAACCAAAACTTAAAATCCATCTCCACTGGGCTGTGTGATAAAGTCTACCCTGTGCAATGCCTGATATTTATTTTCTGAATGATGCTCTTTGTAGGACAATATTAATATGCATTTGCATTTCTTGAAAAAAAAATAGCTGTTGTAAATCAGGGAAGAGAATATGGCAAGGGCTGAGGGATGTGGAGTTCTGTTTGGGATTGACATTTTTTCCAGTGACAATAGTTATATAGATACCTGACTAGCTCATATGCCATAGGTTGAAAGAGAAGAAGATATTTATTCCCTTCTTTCCTTCCTTCCCTCCTTCCCTCCTTCCTTCCTTCCTTCCTTCCTTCCTCCCTTCCTTCCTTCCCTAATCTCAATTCATTTATCAAATTTCCAGAAATGTTCAGTGTCAATAAAAACACAGAAATCCATTCAAGTTCAGACAAAACCTTAACAATAAACTTGGAGAAACAACTTATCAATATGATTACCTCCATGGGAACTAAATACTTCAGCCCATTTGTAGCCTAAACCCCTCAAGGCCCATGGTCATAAACTTGAGAGGATATGCTGTACATATGTCATGCATATGTTAGTGCTCCTGCTTGTGTATGTGTTGATGCCCAAAACTATTCTTTTTAGAAAAATTAAAAAGAATTCGACAAGCATATTGTTGAGGGCATTTTGCAGTATTTGTTGCTGTCATCATAATAAAGATTACAAATGATCTCCCTGCTGTTCAGGATGTATCATCTAAGATCAGATATCAAGCCAAAGATGGCAGAAATGCATTCAGAGCCCTGCTTTATGAATTTACTTTGCTTATTGCATTTCTTTTCTTGGAAATGCAATTGCTTTGGAATTACTGGGATCAGGGGGAAAAGCATGTCATCAAAAAAGGAAGCTGTAGAGTGGGGAAATGTGATAAAAGTCAATTTAAGTTTGACAGAAATCTTGGGGTTTTTTTGATCCATAACTTCTAGGTAACTGCTTCAACCTTTGCAAAGCCAGAAGAAATATTTTCATTCATTTTTGTTGTTCAACACACATTTCAAAAGGACAGACCTGGTGTACTATCAGAAACTTGATAATAGTTTGGAATAATAGGTCATATTTAAAAAAATCAAATAATCCAATTATCACACAAATGTAATTGGCTTGATTTTTGCGTGTGAGAAAACTGTAAGAAAAGAAGCAAAATAATGAAAAAAATCTATTAAGTACTAAATAGACATCAGATTAAGCCAAACTTCTTGTTCCTTTCAACACAATCAATCTTAAATTTCCGTTTAGCTCATATAAAATTCAACATATTATTTTCAGTAATTGTACAATATATCATGTACAGAAATACAAATTGAAAATCATTTTCTCTTGGAGATATAGTCTAAAGTTTTTTTAAAAGTTTATTTATTTTAAGAGAGAGACACAGAGAGAGAGAGACAGAGACAGGCAGAGAGAGAGAATCCCAAGCAGGCTCCACACTGTCAGTGCAGAGCCCAACATGGGGCTTGATCCCATAAACCGTGAGACTATGACCTGAGCCAGAATCAAGAGTCGGATGCTTAACCAACAGCCACCCAGGCACCCCTGTAGTCTCAACTTTTGAGAGTAAGAGTATATACATGCACGTGCATACACACACACACACACACACACACACACACAGGAGCTCTCATCTCTCGTTCTTTGGGTACCAGTGCACACACAAAAATACAAATTTAGGTGGGTTCTAAGCTATGTTTCTTGGATTGCAAGTAACCAAAATGGACTTTGTCTAATTTAACCAAGCAGAAATTTATTGGAAGTGATGGGATTACTTACATAGTCAATGTCAGGCTAAAGAAGCAAGCTTGGAAAGGGACATGAAGCCAGGCATTCTATTTGGCAGGAATTATTTTGTAGCATCAAAGTGCTAAGGCTCAGTGAATGAGCCCTAACCATTTTCATTTTGTTCTCTCTTTTTTGGTTTAAATTGTGTTTCCTGGAAGGGAGCAAACATCCAAATGATTCATTTGTTCAGATGCTCACTGTTGGAAGAAGAGTGTGGGGCACTTCCCTTAACTATTCCAAGAGACTCTGTCCAATGAGGTAAGAAGGGGACTCTAAAGAGATGGATTCCGGGTAGCCTAAAACAGCGAGCAAATAGTCCAGGGTGTGAGAGTAAGTAGGTGTTACTTCTTGGAGATCTATTTCTAGTCCTGAGTGATGAGATGACCATCTCTTCTTAGACCATTTCCAAAGCACAGCACAGATTGATGCATTGTAATGAGCTCCTGGTTTGGAGTCTGAAGACCTGGGTCTCATACTGATTAGGTTTTATGACTTTTTGTAACTCTTCTGTCTTGTTTGTGTCCTAGTTTTCCCATCTTTCCTGTCTCATTATGGATAGTTTCCTATCTTGTTATGGACACGAAGGACAATGCACATGAATGTATGTGAAAGCACTTTCTAAAGCTGGAAGAGGGTTTCCAAATGCTCCTATGAGTTCGAGAATCCTCTGTGAGTGACCGCAAGAGCCTAAAAAGAGACAAAGACCCAATAGCATGTTTGAAATCCAGCACATATACTAGATAGTGAGATCAGTGTCACTTCATGAATGTGTATACTTGACAGATTAGATAGCTGAAATGACTGTCATGAAATTTAATTTTAGGGGCACCTGGGTGGCTCAGTCAGTTGAGTCCCTGACTTTGGCTCAGGTCATGATCTCATGGTTTGTTGGTTCGAGCCCAGTGTTGGGCTTTATGCTGACAGTGCAGAGCCTGCTTCAGATTCTCTGTCTCCCTAGACTCTCTCTTCCCTTACCCTGCTTGTGCTCTCTCTCTAAAAGTAAATAAATAAATAAATAAATAAATAAATAAATAAATAAAATTAAAACATTTTAATTTTAGCTAAGTCTGTTATTCACCAGACTTAGGCCATACTTTGTAAAGCAAAGTCTTCAATTCCCTCTTTTTAGAACAACCTGTTCCATGATGCTGGTTCCCAACAGTCCTTAGGCTTCAGGCATCTGTCTGGATTTGGGGTTCTTAAATTATAAATGAAAAACATACACAGAGGGGTCGTATTTGATGAATATGTTCTGGAGTTCTTACATAATTCAAAATTCACCTATTTCAAGACTAATACCACCAAAAGATAGGAGATAGTTTTGTTTAGCAGCTAAAATGAGTGTCTGCATGTAGCCCAAGCATAAACTCAGTTTACAACTTGCTTGCCTCCTTCATCTTTGAGACTAAATTATGTGATTGTCTACAAACTTTCATTTGGGTGGTTGAGTCATATTATTACAAATTTTGCACATAAAAAGAGGCTCAACGTATTTTATGTCACATTATTTTGACTTCCTGTAATTCAAATCTGCATCCAATATGGTGGCTCTGCAATTTGACATAGTGTTCTAGTGGCCTCACCTTTTAAAAAGCCCCCTTTTGCAAGAGCATTTGATTCAAATCATGAACACATTCACTGTCAGATATATCCCATTTAACAAATGCATAAGGAAGAGCCCAGTAAAGCTAGGATACTTGAGTGTACATTTCATCCTGACCCACCTTTGAAAAATTTTGATTTTTGTAAACCTGAGCACTCATGTCTGGTGACTGTGTCTTGCTTTCACATGGGCTAACACTTATGAGTTGAATGAAGAGTTTTTCTTTGCATGCTAGCCCAAATTTCTCAGTTGAAAAATGAATTTCTCTGCTTTTGGTGAGGGGTGGGTGAGTAACACAAGTCAAGGGGGCAGATGTCACCCAGCCAAGACATATTTTCTTGGTCAATGTCAAGGAAGGCTCAGCAATCCAAAGTCACACAGCTGTAAAGCTGTGAGGACTGGCCAGCTGAAGAGCTGAGTTCTCATCCAAAAAAAAAAAAAAAAAAAAAAAAACACAAACAAAAAAAACCACTTCACTACCTCTTTTGAGGCAAGACTTCCAACCTGTTTTGTAAAGGAGCCACTTAAAGCTCTCTTCTCTCTCTCCCTATTTTACCTTTTAATGTTACTTTCTAAAAACAATTTGCAGTGCTAGATCCACAAATATTTTTTCAAGGAAATGATTAGATATTTTGCCAAACAAACAAACAAACAAACAGCAGTGGGCTTTGAATGAGGTATAGGAAAATAATGCATTCTAAGAAAAGATGGCTATACAAAATAAACCGAAATAAAAAAAAAAGGACATAGGATAATTCTTGGATGAACATCTAGATTTCAAGTAGAATGTTCTCTTGTGTGCAATTACGTGAGCATGGCATAGATGTTATGGAATAATTTTCTAGATTCCCCTGTGTGTTTCTTTGCTTCTAGTTGGAATGTCTTCTCCAAGTTTCTTGGCCTCTATTCTTTGTGTGTGTCTGTCGGTTTCAGTCTGACTTCACCTGACATCACACCAGGAACTTCATAAATGAAGCTATTGCCTTCTCTTCTTGATTATTCATGATATTGCATACCTAGGTCTTATCACTTCCTAAAATAAAAATAATCTCTTACAATGGCCTGGAGGCTCATCATCTACAAATTACTTTCTGTCTATCTGATTTTGCTCAATCCTCACCGTGGTCCTCTGGCTTGGAAAATGAGTATCATCCTATTTTCATGGACACCTAGCTTGAACTGCAAGATACTTTGCAGCTTGCTATCGGAAAGAGAGCTGGGATCCATATCCCACATCATTTGATTCTCTACCCTCTGTTCTTTGTTTTGGTCATGTAGCTTCTCCATAGGGGCACTCTTCAGATGCTGTCCTCTTGTCTTCAGATCTGTGTCATGGGCCTTGCACACCTATACAGGGATGAGATCCACAATAGCATTCTAGGAACTGCCATCCCAGGCAGTGCCTCCGTCTTTCCCAAATGGTACATTTATTTATGTCTCAGTTCTGTTCTCCAACCCAAGCCTAGCATCCACACAGTGATTCTCTTCAATATAGACCTCAGGCACGGTCAGTAGGAGGGGTACTGCCTTGGTGCTATGCCCCCAACCTCTTTCAACTTGTTAACTTGCTGCACTAGCTTCATACCCACACCCTCACCAGAACTGACTGCCAGCAATGCATGCAGGCCCTGCTGTAATTAAGTATTGATTTCGTGTAACATGTGTATACAGAGGAAGTTCATCTCATTTGTGGGCTGCTGTTATCTGTCGGTAGAACAAAATGTGTGATTATCAGTGGATATCCTATGGCTATGTATGGTGAACTGTAACCTCAAATCCATCTAATTGTAGTGACATTATGGTACGCCCTTCAGGAGTGGACCATTTGTCTTAACATGGCCTCTGCTGCTGTTGGCCTGCTTTTGTCCCTAGAAATAGCTGCATAGATTCTTCATTGCAGCACCTTCTTTGTTCCAATTTGGCCTTGCCGGATGGAAACTAGCAAAGTCCATTTACTATAATGTAATATGGCTGTGGCTTCAAATAAATGGAGCACCAGGTATTATTTGTTTTCTGCTTTCTTTCGAGTGGTCACACCTCCTGGCATTCTTCTGGTAACCTTGCTATTCCCAGGAGAGCAAGACAAGAAATTCTGGATGGAAACAAAGTTCACATCATTAACACCGTCAGGAAAAGCTGGTAGGTTCTTGCATCCCCCATCACCTTTATGTGGCATTCATGAGCCCCTGGGCTGAGTTGAGATTGCTCTGCTCTGTAGATTTGATGAGGTAGGTATACTGGGGGGAGAAACCCTCCCACCCACCACAGGACTGGAAGCCCAAGGAACTGGGACTTGAGTCTCTCTTAATTGTGTGATTTCTCTTTCCATTTGACAGCTTCATCTCCACTGAACCACTGGCTGTCTTGATTAGGAACTTTCTCCTACCAGTGGAATGGAAGTTTCTAAATAAAGATATGAGCTGTTTGTGTAGGTGTCTTTACTTGTTTGGAGTTTTCCATCATGGGGAGGGAGATTGGATGGAATAACCTACGTAGGTGGTGACCTGTCTTCATTGCTTGCTCAAAATATTGGCCTGGGGTATCAGGAGATGAACCAATTAAAAAGTCTTATTTCTAAGGCTGGCAGTCTCTCCTTTAACACAGTTTTATCTCTCACCTACTGCTACCTCAGGTTACTTCCATTAGGTGTTTCTTTTGCTGCCATGTAAAGAGATGAAAAATAACATTGTAGACAGACTGCTGGTAGAGGGGAAGGTTTCCAATCCTGTGCACCATTGTGGGTTATGTCTCTGAAGCACACGCTGAACTCAAGCTCCATTTTAAGTGTCATTGTATTATAGTCTATTCGCCTGGCTGAGTTAAGAGTCCTAAAGTAGGGAATGGCAAGTAATCGTCAATCACACTGCGGGGGTGTCAACTGTACCTTAAATATGTCACTCAGGAATCTGGTGAATAAGCCAGAAACAAAAGTGTAAAGTAAAAAAAAATCTTCCTCCAATGTCCTCCTCTGATACATTTCAGCAGGGGTCTTTTAGGGGCCATGTTGACAATAATAGTGCACAAATCGTGAATGCCCCTTTCTGTACTTTCTGGTATGGGATGGAGGGTATATGGGGAAGATTTAGGCTTTGGGGTCACGTGGCTCTGGGTGCAGATTTCCCGGCTCTTGGATACTGAACAAATAACGGCTCATCCCCTCAGAGCTTCAGTGTTCTCATCTATGTGCTGTGAGCCTAATAGGGATCTTAAAGGTCATGAGGCCTGAGTAGGCAGGACTCACGAAGCCATCTAGTACGTAGTGGACACTCCTTGAAGTGTCCTGCCACTACACTTCCTAGTCACTGAGTCCATTACAGCTCTGACGATACAGCACTTTTGCAATGTTTACGTGTGTTTCTTTCCTCTTAATGACATATAAATCCATCCACAAGAAAATGTCATAAGGATGCTTTGATCTATAAAATGTTCAGAATTTCTTAAAACCCTAATGTAGAGTGTGGCTCTCTAAAAGGCTGGGTCTGGGCCATTGCCATCAGCAGCAGATTTTGCTGAATAGTACTATATGTGCTTAATAATAAGGTTTTCCTTTTTTTGTAAACCATTTTTTTGTGTGGAACTATTTTCCGTGATGCTGAGGTTACAGAAAATATCATTTTTCTGTCACTGTTGGTGTTCTTCAGGTCCCCACTTTTAAATGGATGTGCCTTTGGAAACCTGGGTAGTTATCTACATCAGAAAAACACCTTATCCTGGGCTGCATTGGGTGACTTGGACAAAGCAATGAAATTTAGATGGGGGAATGCTATGTATTACATTTTATAAGAGCCAGCTTCCAATAATAACCATCTGACCCTTGTGATCCTATGTTTTCAATTTTCTTTTTAAAGAATGCAACAAGCAATGCTGCCAAGGCATATTTTTCTGTCAAGTGTTCGCTGACTTGTGAGTTGCTGGGGAGATTTTCTGTCTTCAGTGTTAGAAGACACAAACATTCACCACTTATGTTTTTCTTAGAGTAACTTCTTATGCAGCAGTCTCATGGCATATGCTAAACCCCAGGTTTGTATTTGAAAAGAAAGTCCCTGTGTAGGAATGCAGAGAAATAGGGGCACAATTTTCACCTTGGTTCTAGGTTTTTGTTTTGGTTTGGTCTTTTTGACTTGGGTATGAGCTCAATGTCTGGTAATTAAAAGAATAAAAGTAGAAGCCCATCACTAACACCAAAATGCATTTATTGAGTGGCTATCTTATACACATCCCTTTTCTAGGCTTTATTCTGAGGCATTTTCTATAACATAGCCTATCTCAAAGACTGTTTATTAAAGTAGCACTTTGGGAATCCCTGGTGGGAAGTCGGTGTGATATTCGGTGTACCTTCCCCAACTACCATGTAGGGCATCACCCTGAGGGTGCCTGTGTAGGAAGAGGATTCATTTAAAAATTCATTTCTAGGAAATGCCCTGTATCTTTGTACAAGAAATCCAGATAACCTGAGTGTTATTTGGCTTTGTAAAAATATTGAGCTGAATCCTGATCTCAGTTTCTGCCTCCTTTCCTTTTCTCTTCTTTCTAAACAAAAGAGCAGTTTAACATTAGCATAGTTGCTGTATTAGTTATCTATTGCTGGATAACAAGTTGTCCCCAAATGTAGTGGCTTGAAGCAACCCACATTTATTGTCTCCCACCTTCTGAGGGTCAGGAATTCAAGAGTGGCTTGGCTAGGTACTGGCTTGGGGTTTCTCATGAGGTGGTGGTTAGTGTCAGTAGGGTTGTGGCAATCTGAACACTTGACCGGGACTCAAAGATCCATTTTCAAGGTGGTTCAGTCACTTGGCTCTTGGTTGGAGGCCAAAGCCTTTCTATATAAGCCTCTCCACAATGTTCTTTAGGACATGGCAGCTGGTTTTCCCCAGAGGTAGTGATCTGGAGAGAGCAAGAGGGAGGAGAAAGAAAGAGAACAAAAGGAAACCATAGTGGCTTTTATAAATATCTCCAAAGTCACAGAACTGTCACTTTCTCTTTATTTGTTGGAAATGAGTGACAAGTCCAGCTCACATTCAAGGGGAAGAGAATTAGACTCCTCCTCTTAAAGGGAGGAGTATCAAAGAATTTGGGAACACACATTAAAACTATCACAGTTGTATGTGTCATTTAACGTTTCTGAAGTATAGGGAACGGGGGTAGCTCAGTCGGTTGAGCATCTAACTCTTGATTTCAGCTCAGATCATGATTCTAGGGTTGTAAAATCGAGTCCCGTGTTGGGCTTCATGCTAAACATGGAGGCTGCTTAAGATTCTCTCTCTCTCTCTCTCTCTCTCTCTCTCTCTCTTTCTCTCTTTCTGTCTCTCCTTCCTTCCTCCCACCTTCTGCCCCTCTCCCCTGCTTGTGTCCTCCCTCTCTTTAAAATACAAAAATAAATAAATAAATAAAGTTTCCAAAGAGTTCCCAAACCCTGTTTCTTTTTTTTTAATATTAAATTTAGTGTCAAATTGGTTTTCATACAACACCCAGTGCTCATCCCAAAAGGTGCCCTCCTCAATGGCCATCTCCCACTTCCCCCTCCCTCTCACCCCCCATCAACCCTCAGTTTATTCTCAGTTTTTAAGAGTCTCTTATGGTTTGCCTCCTTCCCTCTCTGTAAATTTTTTTTCACCCTCCTCTCCCCCATGGTCTTCTGTTAAGTTTCTCAGGATCCACATAAGAGTGAAAACATATGGTATCTGTCTTTCTCTGTATGACTTATTTCACTTAGCATAACACTCTCCAGTCCCATCAACGTTGCTACAAAAGGCCATATTTTATTCCTTCTCATTGCCAAGTAGTAGTCCATTGTATATATAAACCACAACTTCTTTTTTTTTTAATTTATTTTTTTAATATATGAAATTTACTGTCAAATTGGTTTCCATACAACACCCAGTGCTCATCCCAAAAGGTTCCCTCCTCACTACCCATCACCCACCCTGCCCTCCCTCCCACCCCCCATCAACCCTCAGTTTGTTCTCAGTTTTTAACAGTCTCTTATGCTTTGGCTCTCTCCCACTCTAACCTCTTTTTTTTTTTTTCCTTCCCCTCCCCCATGGGTTTCTGTTATGTTTCTCAGGATCCACATAAGAGTGAAACCATATGGTATCTGTCTTTCTCTGTATGGCTTATTTCACTTAGCATCACACTCTCCAGTTCCATCCATGTTGCTACAAAAGGCCATATTTCATTTTTTCTCATTGCCACATAGTATTCCATTGTGTATATAAACCACAATTTCTTTATCCATTCATCAGTTGATGGACATTTAGGCTCTTTCCATAATTTGGCTATTGTTGAGAGTGCCGCTATAAACATTGGGGTACAGGTGCCCCTATGCATCAGTACTCCTGTATCCCTTGGATAAATTCCTAGCAGTGCTATTGCTGGGTCATAGGGTAGGTCTATTTTTAATTTTCTGAGGAACCTCCACACTGCTTTCCAGAGCGGCTGCACCAATTTGCATTCCCACCAACAGTGCAAGAGGGTTCCTGTTTCTCCACATCCTCTCCAGCATCTATAGTCTCCTGATTTCTTCATTTTGGCCACTCTGACTGGCGTGAGGTGGTATCTGAGTGTGGTTTTGATTTGTATTTCCCTGATAAGGAGCGACGTTGAGCATCTTTTCATGTGCCTGTTGGCCATCCGGATGTCTTCTTTAGAGAAGTGTCTATTCATGTTTTCTGCCCATTTCTTCACTGGGTTATTTGTTTTTCGGGTGTGGAGTTTGATGAGCTCTTTATAGATTTTGGATACTAGCCCTTTGTCCGATGTGTCATTTGCAAATATCTTTTCCCATTCCGTTGGCTGCCTTTTAGTTTTGTTGGTTGTTTCCTTTGCTGTGCAGAAGCTTTTTATCTTCATAAGGTCCCAGTAATTCACTTTTGCTTTTAATTCCCTTGCCTTTGGGGATGTGCCGAGTACGAGATTGCTACGGCTGAGGTCAGAGAGGTCTTTTCCTGCTTTCTCCTCTAAGGTTTTGATGGTTTCCTGTCTCACATTCAGGTCCTTTATCCATTTTGAGTTTATTTTTGTGAATGGTGTGAGAAAGTGGTCTAGTTTCAGCCTTCTGCATGTTGCTGTCCAGTTCTCCCAGCACCATTTGTTAAAGAGACTGTCTTTTTTCCATTGGATGTTCTTTCCTGCTTTGTCAAAGATGAGTTGGCCATACGTTTGTGGGTCTAGTTCTGGGGTTTCTATTCTATTCCATTTAAACCACAACTTCTTTATCCATTCTTCCGTTGATGGGCATTTAGGCTCTTTCCACAATTTGGCTATTGTTGAAAGTGCTGCTATAAACATTGGGGTACAAGTGCCCCTATGCATTAGTACTCCTGTATCCCTTGGGTAAATTCCTAGCAGTGCTATTTCTCGGTCATAGGGTAGATCTATTTTTAATTTTTTGAGGAACCTCCACACTGTTTTCCAGAGTGGCTGTACCAGTTTGCATTCCTACCAACAGTGCAAGAGGGTTCCCATTTCTCCACATCCTCGCCAGCGTCTATAGTTTCCTGATTTGTTCATTTTAGCCACTCTGACTGGCGTGAGGTGATATCTCAGTGTGGTTTTAATTTGTATTTTCCTGATGAGGAGTGATGTTAAGCATCTTTTCATGTGCCTGTTGGCCATCTGGATGTCTTCTTTAGAGAAGTGTCTATTCATGTCTTCTTCCCATTTCTTCACTGGATTATTTGTTTTTCAGATTTTGGATACTAGCCCTTTGTCTGATATGTCATTGAAAATATCTTTTCCCATTCTATCGGTTGCCTTTTCATTTTGTTGATTGTTTCCTTTGCAGTGCAGAAGCTTTTTATCTTGATAAGGTCTCAATAGTTCATTTTTGCTTTTAATTCCCTTGCCTTTGGAGATGTGTCAAGTAAGAAATTGCTGCGGCTGAGGTCAGAGAGGTTTTTTCCTGCTTTCTCCTCTAGAGTTTTGATGGTTTCCTGTCTCACATTCAGGTCCTTCATCCATTTTGAGTTTATTTTTGTGAATAGTGTAAGAAAGTGGTCTAGTTTTATTCTTCTGCATGTTGCTGTCCAATTCTCCCAGCACCATTTGTTAAAGAGACTGTCTTTTTTTCCCATTATATATTCTTTCCTGCTTTGTCAAAGATTAGTTGGCCATACTTTTTTGGGTCCAATTCTGGAGTCTCTATTCTATTCCATTGGTCTATGTGTCTGTTTTTGTGCCAATACCATGCTGTCTTGATGATTACAGCTTTGTAGGAGAGGTTAAAGTCTGGGATTGTGATGCCTCCTGCTTTGGTCTTCTTCTTCAATATTACTTTGGCTATTCGGGGTCTTTTGTGGTTCCATACAAATTTTAAGATTGCTTGTTCTAGCTTTGAAAAGAATGCTGGTGCAATTTTTATTGGGATTGCATTGAATATGTAGATTGCTTTGTGTAGTATTGACATTTTAACAATATTTATTCTTCCAATCCATGAACATGTAATGTTTTTCCATTTCTTTGTATCTTCGATTTCCTTCATAAGCTTTCTATAGTTTTCAGCATACAGATCTTTTACATCTTTGGTTAGGTTTATTCCTAGGTATTTTATGCTTCTTGGTGCAATTGTGAATGGGATCAGTTTCTTTATTTGTCTTTCTGTTGCTTCATTATTCGTGTATAAGAATGCAACTGATTTCTATACATTAATTTTGTATCCTGCGACTTTGCTGAATTCATGTATCAGTTCTAGCAGACTTTTGGTGGAGCTATTGGGTTTTCTACGTATAATATCGTTCTCAATGGTAGTAGTGTCTTTTCTCTCCTAGCTCTAAGGTGCAAAGTCTCTTGCTGTAGAAGAACTATAGTATATTATTAGCCTTCTGTATAAATCTCTGCTTCCAATTGCTATCCTTTTGCATTCTGGGCAGAATCTGTCTCAGCCAGTGGAGAAATAATAAGCTGAGACATTTTGCTGATCTCAAACAGAGCATTTCCCTGTGGTTTTAAGGCTTGCCTTCATCATGTTTTCATTAAAACATGGATGGTATCTCTGAAGAGTAAGTTTGAGTGGACTGGCATTTATTTTGTGAGCATTGGGGATAGAGAAGAGCATCTCTCTAAATTTGTGGTTCTCCTTGGTAAGACAAATTTAAAGAAATAACATCTTCATAAATAAAATGTAGGAAAGATCATCAGAAAATACTGGAGTATATTCTGAAGTTAGGATAGTAATAAGATTTTTTGTTTATAGTAACCTCTTGAGAAACATTAAGTATTTCTAAGATATTAACTTAGGGGCCTGCTAGTGAGAAAGGGAATGATCTGGAGGGTTGATGTGTTTTTAAACTTTTAAATTAACATACAGTAAATTATCATTTTTGGTACACAGATCTATGAATTATAACACATGTATAGATTTTTGTAACTACACCCACAATCAAAATCCCAAACAGTTGCATCACTCCCAAATCTCCCTCTTGCTACCCCCTCATAATTGTATGGCCCCCTCCAATTCCTTTCAACCTCTGATTTTTTCTCTGTCACTATAGTTTTGTCTTTGAGAGTGCCACATAAATGGAATTATATGGTGTGTAATATTTTGACACTAAATGCTTTCATTTATTACAATGCTTTTGAGATTCATTCAAGGTCTTATAGGTATCAACAGTTCATTCCTTTTATTGCTAAGTTGTATTCTGTTGTATGGATGTACCACAGTTTGTTTATACATTTGCCTGCTGAAGGAGGTTTGAGTTGTTTCCAGCTTTTGGCGATTATAAATAGAGCCAATATACACATCTATGTACACTTGTTTGAGTAAACATAAATTTTCATTTCTCTAGGGTAAAAATGTAGGAGTGGGTCACATGGTAATTGAATATATAATTTTATAAAAAACTGTCAAACTGGTTTCTAGAGTGTCTGGGCCATTTTGCATTCCCACCAGCAATGTATGAGAGTTCTAGTTGCTTCACATGATTACCAACACTTGAAATTATTGAATTTTTATTTTAGTCATTCTGTTACATGTGTACTAGTATCTGATTGTGGTTTTAATTTACATTGACCTAATGGCTAATGTTTTCTTTGGCATATCCTCTTTGATGAAGTGTCTATTTAAGTATTTTTTAAAAATTTTTAAATGGGTTATTTTCTTACTATTGAGTTTTCTGAGTTCTTTTTATATTGTGCTTTTATTGTCATGTCTGTGCACTGTTTGCATAAATCCAGCACAGAAATATTTTCTCCTCTGCTTTTTAAAAACATTTTTAAAAATATTTGTTTATTTTTGAGAGAGAGAAAGAGAGGGAGCAGGGGAGGGACAGAGAGAGGGAGACACAGAATCTGAAGAAGGCTCCCGGTTCTTAGCTGTCAGCACAGAGCCTGATGTGGGTTCAAACTCACAAACTGTGAGATCATAACCTGAGCCAATGTCAGACGCTTAACCAGCTAAGCCACCCGGGAGCCCCTTTCTCCTCTGCTTTTTAAAAATATCTCATACTTGTGGTGCCTGAGTGGCTCAGTTGGTTAAGCGTCTGATTTCAGCTCAGGTCATGATCTCACAGTCTGTGGTTTCGAGCCCCACGTCTAGCTCTCTGCTGACAGTTCAGAGCCTGGAGCCTGCTTCGGATTCTGTGTCTCCCTCTATCTGCCCTTCCCCTGCTTGTGCTCTGTCTCTCTCTCTCAAAAATAAACATTAAACAAATTATAAAAAATAAAAAATGTTTTATATTTTACATTTAGATCTAAGATCCATTTTACTTAAATCCAATTTACTTAATGTGTGAGGTTCAGATTGGGAACTCTCGCTCTCTCTGTCTCTCTTTCTCTCTCTCAATCATCTATCCATCTGACATATTGTTCCAACACTGTTTGTTGAAAAGACTACCCTTTTGCCATTGAATTGCCTGTGCAGCTTCATATGCATAAATCAACTGGCCATATTTATGTTGGTCTATTTTAGGAATCTCTGTTGAGACTTTTCTAGTTCTTCATATGGTGAGTAACATTATATTGTATCCTGGACATTTTGAATCTAATGTTATGAGACTCTGGGTCCTGTTTAAATGCTATCAAGAATGTTTGGAAGTTTTATTCTAGTAGGCATTTAAACTGCTTAGGTTCAGATCACTTGTTCCAATCAGCATTCTGGAGATTGTGGTTTCAATGCCAAGTCCATTTTCCAAACTTTATATTGCTATTAAGATCACTGAACAGCAGTCCCAGCTGCCCAGCCAAGACCTAGGTGGTTGACTAAGGTATGTTGTTTAGGGTCAGATCTATGCATGAGCCACTTGGGATAAGTCCAGAAGTCGTAAATAATTTCATGAGTTCATTTTCCCAAGCTTCTTTTCTCTGTGGTCTCCTAGTACCTTTGGTTCCCCATGGTTCCTCTTTTCTACCTTCCACTCAGAAAATTGGGGCTTTGCTTATCCCACTCTGCTGCATATTTCCTATGAATCCATCCTTGTCCAGGGCCATGTAGCAGAAAGAGAGAGTGAAAAAAGTTACACACACACACACACACACACACACACACACACACACACACCAGTAACCAGGGTTGCTCCATACGGTCTTAAAGACCACAGGTCTTTTGGTCAGACAAGAAACATCCCCTTCTTCAGAGTTTTAGGTGCCTGGATATCACTATAGCCTGTATGTAAGAAGATGGGAGAAAAGAGAGAGAGGAAGGGAAAAAAAAGGGAAACTGGAGATTTTGGTCCTCTCTCTAGCCCTGAGGGATCCCCTTTCCCACTCCTCATGCCCAAGCTAGAGAGCTTCTTTTAGGGCTCTCTTTGTGTCTTGTACCCAGTTCTGAATTTCAGGTTTCCTTCAGTTTGGGCAGGGGATACTGGGGAAAAATGACAAAAATGGCAAGAGAAAAACATCCTCCAATTTCAAGGAGTGGGGAAACAGACTCCTATCTGATGTTATGGCACTGGGATCTAAATATTGTTATGACTTTTGGAAAAAATGAATTTCTGCAAACAACTAATTGATCAAGAGTTTCAAAATAGTTATATTTAAACATTATTTTATAATATGTATTTTCTGGAATAGTTCTTACTTCCTCTCATTTGTGGTTTATCAGTGGTACAGATCACAAAGGAAAGGCAAGATCAATATTCAAATCTTTCTATTTGCTGGTTTTCAAAATAATGAAGTAACTCACCATTATCCTCTAATGATGATCTATTAGAGTTTTTTCTTTCTTTTAAAAAAATCATTATGATCTCATGGCTTTAAACAAATTTGATCTGTTTATATCCACTGAAATTATTAACCTCATTGATGCTCAAATTGAGTACAGAGCTTTTCATTATCATTTGATCACCTTGGATAAACCATGACATAGGCCAAATCACTTGTTCACATCACAGTGGGAACAGGTGATAGTTTACAGGTAAGACCCCCAGACGGCTAATCTTTTCCTTGAAGACATATTACAATTACTGGCCAGCACGTGTTCAGGAACGAAGTACAGTGTTATCCACCCATTTATTTTATAATTATTCATTCATTGAATAATTATTCAATTGAAACACTCATTGAACCAACAGACATTTATTGAATACCTACTGTACCCCAGCTGCTGTGTTAGACATAGGGATCTTAATAAGCCAATAGAAATAGACATGTTTCCTGCCCTCAGGGAGATCATATCTAGTCAGGGAAATAGAGGCACTAATTAAATATTTGCACAAATGCATGTTAAATTGTAATGTGACAGGAACTAACAAGATTATTCTGAGGAGGCATGTGGAAGTGATCAGGAGAGCTGGACCCTTCTGGAAGGCCAGAGAAAGCCTCCCTTAGATAAGATGGCTTCCCTGACGTCTGAAGGAGGGAAAGAGGCTGGCCAAACAAAAGAGGGAGTATATGTCAGTACTTATATAGTATAATCTCTCCTTGCTGTCCCTGTTTTTCATTATAATCTGGATCCATGCCAACTGTAATCTTCCTAAGGCCTAGACTGAAAAAAGTCTCCTCTAGGCTTCTACTGCTATTCAAAAAAAGTTTGTTTCCCCTTAACTTCCATTTCCCTTCCCCCCAAAATGTCACTAACCTCTTCTGGTCACCAGGTCAAATATACAAAGTAGGTTGTTTGAACAAATAAAGATTTTCTATTCTCTCCCTAAGACAGAAAAATCCATCCAGAAAGTCATATAATCTCCTAACCTTCCCATGATTTTTTCTTTGGGACGCTGTTGGATTTTTTTTTAAGAAGAGTTCAGGAGCACTTAATTATCTGCAGAACAAGTTGGATCATGTCTCCAAGCTCAGTTTGGATTCAAGCTGAGCCCTCTAAGCAATAGGCCCCCTGGGGCTTGCTTCAGTGGCGCACATTTACATTGGTTACTCCTGGTAACCAGGCCTTGAGGTAAAGGAAAAGAAAGCTTGGATTGCAGCTAAATAAAGAACTACCCAGACACCTGGCTGTTTACCCAAGGGACCATCCCCTTAGGGGTGGATCTGGCCTTTTCAGAGGGTGGAGAGGCTTGACAGAGAGAGGGCAGGAGAGAGAAAGAGAATGCACAAGCACAGTGGCCCTTCTGCCTTAAATTAGGAGATTTTGTTCTGACAAGTGCTCCAGGCACCCCTCTGTTGCTCTCAACAATGAGATGTATTCTGAGAGTGCTGTGAAGCCAGTATGGCAGGCTTTTCTTTGTGTTCCTTCTTCCTTAGGCTCAGCTTTTGGCAGCTGCAAGACAGTGTAGGGGCCCCCACCTTGGGCCTGATAAGAATGCACACTTGGCCCGAATGGCCAGTAGCCATCCTGTGGATGCTCATGGCTTACAGCAAGAGAAGAGCCCTCCTTCTGGCTCAGGGACCCTCCTGCCCTGATCAGGCGCTGTTGGTCCCACAGTAGCAACCACCAGAAAAGCCAACCTTGGTTTGCTGCCCAGGGCTATTATGTCACAGTTGATGACCCGCAAGTGTTCATAGGGTCTTGGCCAGAATGATCTGGCCAGAGTTACAATTTCAAGGGAGAAACATTTCATTGGTGGTTCTTTTTTCCAAACCCAAGCCAGCTAAAACTGAAATGGATTTTATTGCTCTTACAAGTGAATATTCCCTGGGTAGATATGGCTTCAGGCATAACATGATTCAAGTGATGTCAGGAGCCCTTGATGTCTTTCCTAAGCTATAAAAGAAAAATCAGGGTGCTGTTACTAAAAGAAAAAAAGTAACGTTGGGTTGCCACAAAATAATAAATGTCCACATCAGTTAGTATAATATACACAGTATGCCTGGATGGGATTATTTTTTTCTTCTCTCTCCTTCTTTCTGGAAATTTCTGGTACTTCTCATGGTTAAAGCAATGAAGGAGAATGTTTGTAATGCAACTTCAAGAAAGGATGGAGATGATGAGGTATACAAGATAGTCTACCAGGAAGTTAACCTTTACAAGGCAAGATGTCAAATTGTTTCTTTAAAATCCACCCATGTGGCGCGTGGGAGGCTCAGTGGGTTAAGCGTCTGACTTCAGCTCAGGTCATGATCTCAGGGTTTGTGGGTTTGAGCCCCACGTCAGACTCTGTGCTGACACCTCAGAAGCCTGAAGTCTGCTTCAGATTCTGTCTCCCTATCTCTCTGCCCTCCCCCGCTCACATTCTGTCTCTGTCTCTCAAAAATTAATAAACATTATAATAAAATAATGAAATAATCCACCCAGAGCCCAGCCACTACGGTGGTGTCTTTTCCACCTACTATCCCTACTTTCGTCCTCATGGTTTGAAGCTCCTTGCTTCCTAGGAGCAGAACTGGTAGGAAAGATAGTGACTACTGAGTCACAAAGAGGTGGTGACAGGGTGGAGGAGAAGGAGATGAAAGGAAAGAGGGAGGTCTTGAAGTGGGAAACGGTTGTGAAGGAGAGGGTCTGCAGCTAAAGTCCTGGTTTTGTGGGGAAGTTCTATGAATCTCTAGTGAGAGAGATTCAGCTGCAAAATGTATGGGGGCACATTACAGGGCTGGAACACTATCCAAAACTTAGCATCCTTTGGACTCAGCAAAGGTTAAAAAATTTATGAAACGCTCTTAGGAGTTCGTGTGTGTGTGTGTGTGTGTGTGTGTGTGTGTGTGTTGGCCTCGTTTAAGGAGGGAAGAGCAACAAGTGCCTGAATCTCCCCCCCACCCCCAAGGAAGCTGGGAAGTGAGCAGAGCCCAATGGATGGACCAAACAGCTGATCAGTTTCTCTTTTCTTTGTAAATGATTGTCCTCCTCTCTCATTCAAGACCAGAGTTTCATATACAGTCATTCAGTGGCTATCCTGTGAAGGATTAATGTCTCTCTACAAAGACATTGTACCTGAGTTGTTACACTCATAGCCTTGGGGTCAGACAGAGCTCAGCTTGGTTCCCTTCTCCAGCACACACTACTCATGTGACCTGTATTACTGCCGTGACCTCCAGCATGTTATTTCTCCTCACACGTAGTAAGCTCTCCTCACACGCGGACAATGGTGATGCAGATTCCTATTATTTTTGCTGAGTTTAATTGTGTGGGATTTTGGGAACTTGGGTCTGAGGGTCAAGTTTTTTTCTTTGAAAAAACAAAAAACTTACTGAAATAGAGACTTAAATATTCAGGATAAGAGCCCCAGCTTTGCTATTGCTTGAGTAAGAGCGCAAAAGTCACCTCACTGGGCTTTGCTCTCTGTAACTGCACGGTGTGTCTGTGTGTGGGGGGGGGGCGGGTAGGAGTGATCAAAACAAGTGATGCTCCCCCATCTCTCAAGATTGTGTTAGAACCTGGGTGGGCTGTAGCTTTGTTAATTCTTGCTGGGAATAATGGGCGGGATAGTGTGTCAGAGGACAGGGTCTGGAGGGGGGGAAAGAGGGGAGAAGAGACGTTTCCAACCACCAGGTGTTACGAGTAACATCACCTCCGCTTCTCCTCTCCTTAGGTGGTTCAGGGCAAGAGGTGAGGCAGCACGTGCTACCATAACATCTCAGCCTCCATGTGAGGGACATCTCTCCCAGCCTCTGTGTTTTTCTTCAGGAACTGAGACCTGCCACACTGGTGAGATTCTCTCCTAAGCCCCACTCAGAACTTTGTGCAAGCAAAGGTATTTAAATTCATCTGTTCTGATTCAGAGCCGTGAAAAATCATTTTGTGTGCTGAGATCAGAGAGGGAAGAAAAACTTCGTGCATTGTTTCTTTTCGATCTATGGAGTCATGAGATGGCTTCTATAATTCTAGAAATTGTGACAAGGCATCCATAAAGATGAGGCAGAATCCCCAGGCAGCAGTTACCGTAGCTTAAAGCAACATTATTTACTCTCCATTCATGGAAGTGTGGCAGCATTTAAGGACTTTATTTAATTCCTTCATCACATGAGCAAATGAGCAATCTGCAAGCCGGGCAAGTGGAGGCCTGGAACCTCTGGCGTCTCCCTGAGACTGAGGCTCAGGTATGCCTGGCTGTTCGGGCTTTGTCCACAGTTACTTTGTGCACTTACAAAGAGTGAGTGAGTCCGTTTAATTTACATTTAAAGCTCTTTCGGCGTAAAGCCAGATTCCTACAAAAATGTTCTGACTTAATTCAACTCCATTCCTTTCAAATTAATTCATTTAAAAGAACATATGTTGAGCAACAGTTGGTACCATGTATAAAAATGAACTGGGCCAATGCTCTGTGCAAAGCTAAGTGGATATCGGCAATTGCTACGTGACCCACTGTAAACAGTGGGGTGAAGGCAGCACTGGAATTCACAGATGCCTGAGCTCTTTCACTGACCAGATGTGGCCAGTTCGTTTCCGTTTTCCTTGTTTTCCTTCTCAGCTCCTTCCTTTGCCTGATAACTGACACCCTCATTTATTCAGCCAATATTAAGGACCTGAGTGTAGGCCCAGCAGAGAGGCAGCTCGGGGAGGAAAGCTGATTGTTCTCCTCCGTCTGCAGAGCTTATCTGATAACATCAAGGAGCCCAGCTAGAGAGCCCGGTGGTGGGTTGTGAACACAGGCAAGCTGACAGCTCCCTCAGCACCAGTTCCTCATCTTCACGTGGAAATAATCATCATATGTACTTCATATGGTGGTGAGGACTGGAGGAACTCATGTGTATCAAAGATTCAGTGTATTTTTCTGGCACACAGCAGGGGCTCAAGAGTTGCTCTCTGTCATCGCCATCATTGTGGCCTATTTTAGATTAGAAATTCCTAGAGGTCAATGACATTTACATTTTATGGATGATGAACAGCTTCCAACACCTGTTAACAAGCAATTTGTATCAATAAGTACCAAATACTAAAGAATAAAATACTAATAAAAATGCTAAAAGTTAAGTGTTTTAGATTTCTGCCCCAAGCCTCTGCCTGTAAGGAGGACTGTATGTGGTTAGCTTCATCCGTATCATCCTTCACAGCAGCAAGCTGGGCCTGGTAAACAGGAGAAGGAAGGAAGGAAGAAGCTACGAGGGGCTGCATGGTAAGGAGCACAGACAGAGCCAGCCTCGAGAGAGCCCAGGGAGGGTTCTGCACACCTGGTTTGGGAAGGAGCATGGGGGAAACCCTGACCTTGAAGAAGGAGAGGAAAAGACTGGGGCATAGCCCCCTTGTGTTAGGCAGGAGGGGAGAGACAGAATGAGAGAGAGAAGAGGAGGGAGTGAAGAAAGCCTGGAGGGCAGCACTGGCTTCCTGGGCCTGCAAGGGTGAGTCACGCAAGGCCCTGGGCTCAGAAGGGCCCCACACTCTGTTCATGCTCTCCTGTCAGCCTCTGAAAACTCTTGATAGTTTTTGCACAAGGGATCCCACATTTTCACTTTGCACTGGGCACGACAAATTAGCTGGTTCTGCCTCAGGGAGATACTGGTGGAAGTTTTCCTGTGCGAGGTGAGAGTAATCTCTTTTCAGTGTCTTCCTGAGATTTGAAGATCTTTCAGTTATTTTGAGGGGGGACAGTATTCAGTTGTGGATCCTTTGACCGAAACTCTAGATTGGGCTGGGCGTCAAGGTGGTTCAGCTTTGTCCATAACAGAAGAGCTGCTCTCCTCCACCCTGTGGTAGGAGTCCTCGGCACCTGCCCAGCCCAGTTCCTGTGCAAAACCCATGGGAAGTTTGCAGGCAACCTCCACAGTGTGCTCGCTGCATCAGGCTCGCTGCGTCATGCCCTTCCTCTGGCAAAATGTTTCATGCTGAGAGAAAAAGCTCCAGGCGTTCCTTGGTGATAGTGGTAGTGGGGGTTAAGTAAAGAAAACAGTGCTCCTTGAAATGGTGTGCAGGACACGGAGAACTTCTCGTCAAAGAGAGGTTCATACTTGGGAAGCCACGCACTTCCGCTTCTGGTTGGATTTTGTGCACAGCCGCTTTTTCTTCCTGCCGCTTACATTCCACCAGAAAGGCACCGTGTAGAGAGGATGAAGCACTGTGAGTTCAGCCCATTATCAAATGGTTTCAAGGGTCATTTTGATCTTGTCAGGATCAGCAGGCTTCCTTTCAGCGGACCTAAAAAGGCTGACAGAAACAATAAATGGGCAATTTTGAAACTCTTTGTCAGAGTTGTACTTTGGGGACAAACTCTGCCATAAATACTGATTTCTAGTCCCCCTCTCCATGTACCCACCATTTTCAGATATGATGCCCCCCCCATCCCTGACCACCACATAGTCATCAACTTATCTTGCCAACATCGTGGCAGTGAGTGATGTGTGGCTGCTTGTCTATCTGCTCTGTAGTACTTACACTACAAGGAACCAAACATGATGTATACCTCACGGCATACATTCGTCTCTAATTTAGTGCCCACATATCTGTAATAGTTGTATTGAACTGAAGCTGAGAAAAATCACCCTTGCCACCCTCCATTTTTAGGGAGTCTGTGATAGGTTGGAGGATTACCCTATCGATCACTAGTCAGGAATGATTACCTCTCACCCTCCTCTGCCTCATCAATAAATGGCCCCAAATTTCAATTCCAGGAGACACATTCAAAACAGGAATGTCTGGAGCTGTGAACAGAATTATAAATACAACAGAATCTAAAAGAAAGCATTCATACCCAACAGACAGATTATAGGATATGCCACACCCTGTAAAGGATTTAGACTTTTAAGAGTATTAACACTTTTTCCATGGAAGATTGTTCCTTTCATGGAAATTATAATTCCTGTTATTTCTTGATACTGACAATGAAAATTACATATATTTTCTTCAGACTAAGAAAATACATATATTTTCTTAGTATTTTAACTAAGTAGTGAAATAAGGCAGCAAGTAGTTCTAAATGGGCTTCAAAGAGACTTTTTAGATCTGGATGTCTTTATGAAGAGATTCTTGGTGCTTTGTTTAAATGCCCCAACTCTAGAGCTGAACCTGGTCCAGATGGCCTGAAATACCATCAACCCCTTAATAGCAAGGCGAATTTGGCATGAAAAACTGGTAGTAAAGAACACTTTAAAAAACAGTAAGAATCTATACTACAGGTATTATAGCAAGACCAACAGATGTGAAATTAAGGGGGAAGGAGGCAGAAAATCCATGCAACATGGATGCTTCTCATCTGAACTAAAGACACTGGTATGAGTCAGTGTTTTTAAGCTGTGTTTGGTAGATTGCTGGCTTCACAGAATCTTAATATGAATTATGTTAAAAATAATGAAAAGAGCTCTGTAGTAAGATAAAGTAAGATTCTCTGAGCTAACAAAGCCAAAAAGATTGTCTTATTGTAGGAATTCTCAATGCTTTTAATTTGCTAAACGGTCTCGTCAATATACAAGGGTGAAGGGCGAACATAATACAGAACACTTCCCAAACTCATTGCAACTTAGAAGGATTTCCTGAGAAACATTTCAAGGGATTCGAGTTTCAGGACCCTTGGGGGAAGCTTCTGTCTTGGTTCTGGGGGAATGTTTGGAGGCATCAGTGGTGAGCTGGGCAGTGTGTGGCCCACAGCAACGTGGCTCAGCGCTCAGTGAAGCGCTCAGTGGTCTAGGACCGAAGGCCATCTGGGCTGGCACTGGGGGAAACCATCACTTTCCCCCTTCCTCCTGAGGCTCCTTTATGAAGTTTAGAAATCAATCCACAGTGATTCAGCAGGAGGAAGCATAGGCTACAGCTCCAAAATATCAGGTTAATTTGTTTGTGTTCTTTGAAGTTTGAGATCTTTGAAGTTCTGTTTTCCCTTGAGAGGTGAAGATGAGAAAAACAAATGTCAAATGTCTTCATACGCTGTGAAAAGAAAGTACAATTAACAACCATGCAGTGTTCCCCAAATGCCTTAGCTAGGGTGCTGGGGCAGAAGTGTCTACAAACTTGGACTCCGCTGGGGTTTTCCTTGGGCGATACGCCCCTGGGATCCAGGAATGCTAGAATCCTGCTTTGCCAGTCACTTTCCCCTTGCCCTCCCCTGTGAGGTTCTGGAAAGGATTATTTACCCAAGGAAAAAGAACATGCTCAAAGCTATCACTTTATCTATAGCTGTTTGACTGTTGAGCTCTGACAAAGACTTTGGATCCAAGTGGGACCTTGTGGTTCCATTTTTCCTTCACAACTTTAAATCCCAGTATCTACTGTTGTCCAGCTACCAGGAACAGAAGTTGAGGAGGAAGGGGCAGCAAAATGGCTAGAGAATAAGCCTGAGTCAGTGTACCCACCAGCTGCCAGCCTGGAGAAGAAGGAAAAGTGAGAGGGAAGGTTGACAGGTCAGCATCAAGCCTCTAAGAAATAGGCCCTGACAACAAGCCTAGTTCCATCAGATGAAATAACTAAGAGGTGGGTTGTCTTAGTCTGTTTTGGCTGCTCTAACATAATACTACACCTTGGGTAGCTTTAAACAACAAAAAAGCTATTTCTCACAGTAATAAGTGCTGGAAATCTGAGTTCAGGGTTCCTGCATGGTTGATTCTGATAAGAGTCCTCCTCTGGGTCACAGACTGACTTCTTGCTGTGTCCTCATGTGGAGGAAGAAGCAAGGGAACTCTCTTGGGTCTTTTTTATAAGGGCACTAGTCTCATTCCTAAGGACTCTGCCCTTATGACCTAATCCCCTCCCAAAAGCCCTGCCTCCTAATACCATCACTCTGGGGATTAGGGTTCGAACATATGAATTTAGGAGGGAGGGGGGCACAATCATTCAAACCATAGCACATTTGGGCCTCTGATGTTGAAGAGGGAGAGGATTGGGAGTTGGCAGACTTTGCCCTGGTCATTGCCTGCTTGCTTGGATAAGTCAAGGCCTGACTCCAGAGCTGGCTTCTCCTTTTCATGCAAGCCCCTGAAGCCCCAGCAGGGCCAAGCCACATTCGAACAGTGACCACTACTGCTCACGTTGATCACCAGCCCCATTTGTCTGGAAGAAGGGTCCCTGCATCAAGACTAGGAGATGAGAGGAGATGGGGTGGGGCCACTCACACCTTCTTTGATTACTGAATGAACCCACATAGATATGCCTCCTGTCCTTTAAAAGGAACTGCATATGCAATTTGATTGAGCCCCATCAAAGGGTCAGAGATTAGCATGAGCCATTTTCCCCACTCCTTTCCTTCTCTGGCTAACTCGAACCCCATCTGGAAGAGCTGGTTTTCTGTTTCTGAGCCTGGTTTGATTCTTTTCCCAACCCTGGGATCATAGACTCTGTACTGAATAGCATTCTAAAAGGTCAGCTGACCTATATATGCATCCTCAGACACCTTGAGAATTCCCCAGAGATACAGACCTCTTCTATTTTTTGAAAAAAATCCTGTTAAGAAATACTTTTTTTAAAAAAAAAATTAATGTTTATTTTATTTTTGAGAGAGAGAGGGAGAGAGAGGCAGAGCATGAGCAGGGTAGGGGCAGAGAAAGAGGGAGATACAGAACCCAAAAGCAGGCTCCAGGTTCTGAGCTGTCACCATACAGCCTGACATGGAGCTCGAACCCACAAACCATGAAATCATGACCTGACTTGAAGTCGGACACATAACTGATTGAGCCACCTAGGTGCCCCAAGAAATACTTCCTTTTATCTAACCTCCTGCTTTTGCATTGCTCTTTGTGGAGACAGAAAACGCCTGGGTATATCTGCAGTTAAGCCTTCTGTCTTAAATATTCTTGGTCTTACTTTCTGTGGGCTAAAAAATCCAGTCTTAACCTCTTTTTCCAAGTCTTATTTTCCTTCCTTTTCACCATATTGTAAGTGTTCCAAGAAAAAATTCCCTTAAATTTGTTAGAATCATCTGGAGACCTTTTTAAACATACCAAATCACACATCACTCTCCAGACTTCCTGAATAAGAATTACAGGGGCAGGAGTGGTTTGGGGCTTGGGAAGGGCTTGCCATTCTGAAACAGGACCCATAAATTACTGGGATCGTTTTGAAGTGCATGCCTAGCTTAGAGTTCTCCCTTTCTTTGGGGATGGTGGTGACCCTGCCCTTCAGAGGTGGGTCTCTGGCATCTAGATTAGCACGAACATCAGGGATGCAGGGACATCTCATCCAGACAATGCCAAACAGAGTCTTTCTCCCAGAATTTGGAAATGGAACTTAGAGACAGGAGGTCAGTTTCTGAGGGTGACTAGAAGTATGACATGACAAAAATGGAGACACCAAATTATGACATGAAGATAGGGAGCAGCAGAGAGAGATGGTGCACAGGGAAGATGTAGAGAAGAAAGCAAAACATTGTAATGACTCTTTAGGCTCTGGTTCCAGTCTCCGATTTTGTGCCCTGGAGTTCCATGAGACAGAGTATGTCCTATGCAATGAAATTCTCTCTTTGCCTACCCTTGCTAAAACAGATTTTCATTACCAGACACCCAAAAGGGCCCCACCAAATACAGAACTGACAGCAGAACTGGGAGAGGTGATAAGCTCACAGCCTATGTCTTCTCTCCCCGTTGACTCACTATGGAAGTCTATTTTGCTTTCTTGAGAGGAAACATGTCTCCTTGACTTCTAAAGAATATTTAGTTTTCTGCCTAGACAATTTTAACACACCTCAAATGCTGAATGGCCTGCCATGGAAAAATCTTCCAAACTGTCCTCATAGAAGAAAATAAACCTTGCTAGTTTTTACTAATGGATGCATTCAACCAACAACATGTAAAGTCAGTACTATTATCGGCCCATTTTACATGTGAGCAAACTAAGGCATAGGAAAGGTAAATGACTTTCCTTAGGTGACAGAGCTGGTAAACTGTTGAGCCAAGACTTGAAGCCAGATTTAACTACAGAGTCCAAGATTCCAGCCACTTTGCTATACCTGCATTGAAACCAAAATTCAATGGTTGAAAGCAAAACTCTTAATGCTACCTAAGAAGTAATGTGCAAATACTCATTTCTTTATCAAGAGAGCTGGCCAGTTTGGACTCTACAGGAAATAGCAAGCAAGGTGGATTAGAGGCAGTTTTCACAGATGAGTCAGGACTTGACCTGAGGTCAGAGAGAGGTAGAGAAGGAGGATGTTGCCATCTTGTCACCCATTTCCTCCTTTAAACAGATCTCTTATTTTCTTCAGATATCCACTCTGTCCCAAAGTGGCCTATGTGCTAGGGGAGGCTGGCTTCCAAGAAAAGACTTTATTTTTCTAAAACCCACCCCCCTTACCAGTAGTTGAGCATGTGACCCAATTTGGACCAATGAGATGCAAGGAGACACTTTCTGGGGAGCTTAAGAGACAGCTTGGTTTTAAAGACAGAGCTGGAGCCACCAGATCAAATCAACCCCAAGTTCTAGCTGACATCCAGACTTCAAGTAATGTTTGTCAGGTTTGACACTATTTTAAGCAAGTTTGAGGTAGATTTTCTGGTACTTGTATAGAAACACTTCCAATTCAGAATTTTCTTTGGAACATTTAGGAACAGAAGCCCAGAGATGTGAATAAACAGCACATTGGTTTAAAAAAATAATAATAACAATGCAGAGCCTAGAGAGATAACATTTCATTTTCCCCCAAGTGCTTTGTCCTTGGAAACCCAACCATCCCATCCTTTTATTGCCCACTCACTTTTCAGCAGATGTATTTCTTCTTCATTTTGTGTAATTTGATTCATTCTCAGATGTTTGTTCACCTGACCTTCCAGTTGGTATGGTAACAGCCTGCCTGAACTGTGGCGTTTATCATTCACTTCAAGTTCTTGTCAAGTCAGTAAGAATTAGGTTTGCCTTCTTTCAAGCAGTCCAGGGGACTAAGTCATTAAGGAGGAAAGGTGGCCCTGTCCCCCCACATGGGTCAATGCTTGAAATTCTCCTGTTAAAACTCCACCACTTTCCTGTGCTCACATTGATTGAGGTGGTTCCTTCCTTTCTGTGGAGCTCTTGTCTCATAGCCATAGAAGGCAACATTTATTTCCACTCTCCACCCCTGTCATGTTACATTAATAACAGGACACAAATTGAGTGGGCAGTTAGTCGATGGATTTGTAAAAGCCACATTAAAAAATACTGGGAAGGAATAAAGGGTAATATCTCAGAATAAGAATCAATCATTTAAAATAATATGTACAAAGGTTAACTATGCACTTATAACTCAATTAAAAAGTTCTTGACACCCTGGAGGGTAAAACATTGAGTAGGAGCATGGCTTAAATCCACCGGATACCTACTGCGTGCTGGGCACTATATGAAGCCTGTCAGGCATGTTACTTCATTCAATCTTCACAATGACCCTAGGAAATAGCTATGATTCTCTCCATTTTAGGGAGAAAATGACTAACTTTTCCAAGGTCTCACAGCTGACATCTGGGGGTGGGGTTTCAGATTTGAATGGGGACTTGTAGAACCATTTTATTTGCACTACACTGTGCTTCCTTGAACAAAAGCACAGTGATTATGGGGGCAGACTTGCCTATGAGAATGGTAAAATCTGGCCCTGCCATCCACTCATTGTATGTCTTTTGCCAAATTACCTAACCTTTCTGTGCATCAGTTTCCCCATTTATAGAATAAGGATAATCCTAGTAGTAGCCTCTAGTGCAGTCCTCAGAATTAAATGAGTGTACATAAAACACTTTGCACAATGCATAAGCATAATGAACTCTCAAATGACGGCTGTTCTTATAATATAGTGACTGCCTGGTAAGTGCTGTCCACTAGTACTTTCTGTGATGATGGAAATGTTCTAGATATGCATTGTTTAATGCTGCAGTCTCTAGCCTCATGTGACTTTTGAGAACTTAAAATGTAGCTAGTGTCACTGAGGAACAGAATCTTTTATTTCATTTCATTTTAATTAATTACAGTTTACATTTAAACAGCCACATGTGCCTCGTGGCTTCCATATTGCACAGCACAGGTATAGAATGTGCCAGATACAGTATTATGAAAAAGAATAAGATGGGATTCCTGTGGTTTAATGGAGGAACAAGCTGACAAGCAGATGATTAGTAGGCATGGTGATAAGTACTGTAGTGCAGCAGCCATAGACAAAATGCTATGGAGACACCAAGAGCAAGGGACTAATTTGTGCCTGGGGATCAGGGAGAGATTGTGAGAGGCAATGATGGTTGAGCTAGGCTTTGAAGGGTGAGTAAAGATTCACTTTATTCATTCAGCAGATATGTGCTGACAGCCTCCTCTGGGCCAAGCACCAGGTTTGAGAGACTGTACAACTGTCAAATGAGAGGTAAAGGTAAGGGTGCAAAGGAGACAACTGTGTGGGTTAGACTCTTTGAGGAGGTCCTGTTGGACAAAAGGTAGAACTTGAACCATCCCTTGAATCACAGATAGGATTTGGATGATGCCGGGAGCTAAGGGAGGGCATCCCAGGTAAGAAGAACAGCATGAGTACAGAGGGGACGGTGGGGCAAGTACCACCACTAGAGCAGCCTAACTGAGAGATAGAACACGACTGGAGGGCAGCTATGGTGAGGTCCTATGGGGGATGTGGGATAAGCAGGGAAGGGTATGAAGCGGGCTATGAATGGTGGTTGATGAGCTCTTACCTTTATGCCACTGGAGATTTGGGAGTCACATGTGATAAGTTGTATGACGTTGTCTGACAGATGGACTCCAAGCGCTTCTGAAAAACAGAGGCAGAAGCTTCATTTGGGAAGTTTCCCCACCTGCCCACAGCCGCCACCCCCAGAAAGGCAGTGTTCAGTTTCATGGTATTCTGGCTGCCTACATCCATTCCCTTCCCATAGCCTCCCTCGTCTCCCCCCATGTCCCTTTTGGGGGGTGGAGGGGTCTGGGCCAGGTAGTCTCTCCAGGGTGTACTTCCATCTGCAGGGAGAATCAGGCACTGCCCCTGGACTTGAGCGTTTGGTGCCCTGGAGGGGACAGTGGGAGGTCAGAACATGGCTGTTTTGCATCGTGGCAAGAGCAGTGATGCACAGGCAGCATGTCCTCACTACACGGTGGCAGCATGGCTGCGGCCCTGGCTGTTCTGGGTCTGACTCTCCAGCTTCCTGCAATTCTGATACACTTCCACTGAGTCTCTTTTCACTTCAGATTGTCAGAATCAGGGTAGGTTACTTACGGCCAAGAACCCTGGCTGATCCATTTTAATAATAATGCAAACTCCTGCAAGTGGAAATGCTTGGTAGTGGCCCCTGCTCTGCCCTAACCTGTCATCTCCAGAAAGTCCTCCACCCCTGGGCCTCATTCTCTTGTCTCCCTAACAAGGGACCCACACTGGTACTTCTTTTTAATTTTTTAATTTTATTTTTAATTTTTTTAAATTTACATCTAAATTAGTTAGCATCTAGTGCAACAATGATTTCAGGAGTAGATTCCTTAGTGCCCCTTACCCATTTAGCCCATTCCTCCTCCCACAGCCCTTCCAGTAACCCTCAGTTTGTTCTCCGTATTTATGAGTCTCTTCTGTTTTGTCCTCCTCCCTGTTTTTATATTATTTTTGTTTCCCTTCCCTTATGTTCATCTGTTTTGTCTCTTAAAGTCCTCATATAAGTGAAGTCATATGATTTTTGTCTTTCTCTGACTGACTAGTTTCACTTAGCATAATATTCTCCAGTTCCATCCAGTTGCAAATGGCGACACTTCATTCTTTTTGATTGCCAAGTAATACTCCATTGTGTGTGTGTGTGTGTGTGTGTGTGTGTGTGTGTGTGTATATATATATATACCACATCAAAGCAGGAAAGAATATCCAATGGAATTGCTCGTCAGCAAGTGGTGCTGGGAAAACTGGACAGCGGCACGCAGAAGAATGAACCTGGACCACTTTCTTACACCACACACAAAAATAGACTCAAAATGGATTAAAGACGTCAGTGTAAGACAGGAAGCCATCACAATCCTTGAGGAGCAGGCAAAAACCTCTTTGATCTTTTCTGCAGCAACTTCTTACACACTGGTACTTCTAAGGGAGTTTTTGAGCAAACATCCAGCCACACCCTGGGCCAAGGCAACAGAAACAGAAGGCAATGTGGCTACAAGACAATTTTACAAACAGGTAGAGTTGATGGCTGATTGCACAGAGAATGCAAAGCGGAGACAGCAAAAGACAGCTCTGTGATAGAACCGGAAGGAAAAAAAAATTGTTAGAAAATCACCCAAAGCCACTTTCGCCATTCTGAGTTGTTGTATCCATTTGACCAAAAAATCAGAGTTTAAAAACATCCTCTTGCTCTGCCTTCTTCGTTAATCCCCTTGGAACAAGCTCCTCCCATAACTATGTAAATCCATCCACAGCTGCATAACTCACTGCTAATGGAGTGAGTCCCTGCTGTGATCTGAACTTCAGAGCTGGTGGAAGGGCATCTGGAACAAACAGTCCAAGCAGGGCTTGGAGATGTGTCCTGCTGGACCCAGCAAGTGACAGTCTGTTCCAGATGCACCTGTCTGCTACTTTTCTGTTCCTCACACACAGCAAACCTTTGGTGCAGCTGTTCTCCTTTTTTGCAAGGACTTGGAGGCTACTCTCTGGCATTACAGATCTAATCCGCCTTTCAAATATAAGCTCACACGGTTCGCTGAGTAAGTGTATATTGAGCCAGGCTCAGTAACAGCAAGGCAAAGATAAAAGGACACAGGACCCAGTCTCAAGGAGCTCCCCTCAGCTGGGCCTGGGTGTTGTCTCCAAGTTCCCACCTGGTCATTCATTTTGTCTGTAAATGCACTGTGGGCCAACTCCTGAGGACGGGGACACTTTCCGTCTTCTTCACAATGCCTGTGCACCCAAAAGGGGTGCTCAAATGTACACATTGAGAATCCCACTTTGCATTGTGTGGAGTGAAAGCCTGATAGTATAGTAGTGAAGGGAGCTCTCCATGGAAGTACACAAATTGGATTCAAACCCACCCCCCTCCAACTTGGTTCTGTGATGTACCAAGAGGGTGACTGGAGAAGCTATTTAACCTCTACAGGCCTCAGTTTTCTCATCTGTAAAATGGAGGATAGGTAATAATGGCATCTATTACTTGACGTTAAAGCAATTTGTTGCACTTGGCTTATAGAATGGTCTCAGTGTACATGGCTGCTGCTTTTTTTCTTTTCTTGATTAGAGAGCTTCCAAGAGGCAGGACATAATTCAAAGGGACAGCTGCCTGCCTGCCCCTTTTCTTTCCCACTTTCCTTTTTTCTCTTCTTTTTCACCCTTCCTTCCTTTCATTTAAAAATTTTTTCCTCCCTGTGTCTTTCTCTGCTTCTCTCTCCCATTCTCTCTCTCTTACTCCCCTCCACCTCTATCAGAATAAGGGAAAAATTATGTTATAAATCATATTTGAATACAAACACTATTGAGCAGACAGACTCAGTGAGTTAAATCTAGACAGTGTCCTGTTTCCTAAGAAGACAGACCTTATTTTTCTCCTTCTCATGAAGATGAGGCCCTTTTGTGAGGTACCTTTTGTGCAGTCAATTTACTCAGAATTCCCCACCAGTCCAGACCCACTGCGGAACCTGATCCAAAAGCAGTGGAAAGAGAACAAAGCACAAATACGTTTTTTTTTTTCTTTTCCAGAATTGCTGACTGATTTCCTGGCAGTGGTATGCTGGCTCTCCAGGAGAAAAAAAAAACACACAAAAGAACGAGAAAGAAAAAGCAAAAGAAAGCCCCAAGTGCTTACCAATCTTTGTGGTGTAAGTACTCCCATCATGGTTGAATTCAAGCTTCTAGCATAAAATCATAGAACACAAAGTAGGGCGAGATGCACACTGTCCCCTCTCAGGAGCCACTCTGGTGCATGCATGCCCCTGAATGCCACTGTTGGAAACATGCAGACACAGCCCAGTGCATGGGCCTGTCCACTCCCCTCCCACACGGAGGGGCCTGGTCCTAGTCCACAGCACTGCATTTTAGCCAGATTTCTTGCCTCTGTTGTCCATCCCGACGTCCATCTGCCAAACATCCTTCTGCAACCCAGATCAGAATATGACTTCCCTGTTATGTACTCCCCAGGGGCTCATCTCACCACCCCCCCTCCCCCAGCCTTCCACCACTTCCTTCACTCTTCCCTGGAGCTACTCCAGGCCTCTCATCTTGATGCAAACCCTGTGACATCTCCATGACTTTGCTCACCTCTAACTTGCTGCTTGCAATGCTGTTCCCAGAGATCCATTCCTGCTCCTTTGTCTGCCTGGTGAACTGCACTCATCTCCAAGTTAGCTAGGATGGATGCCTGTCCCCACTTACCATTCACACCCTCTATCCTAAACTACATGTCATCAGTCACTCCCTTCTCAGAGTCCCCTTGACACTTTTCTTTCCTATTCTGTGGTGAGACATGAACCGATTTCTTTTATCTCCAGATACTAAGATAGTGAGGAGGCTATGGGCCCAGTAGTATTCATTCATTCATTCATTCATTCATATATGCATTAAACAAATATTATGGAGTGCCAAGCATTGTCCTGGGAGGAACTAGAGTAGAGTAGAGAATGAGACAGATATCCCTCTTCTCTGGTAGAGTTCATAGCATACTTTGTATAAGCATGGAAGAAATAGACAAAGATAAATATATAATTGCAAATATGTTCAATGAAGAAAAAACAAGATATCATGAAAGAAAGTCCCACTCGTGAAAGGTTTTTAAGTTTTCAAGAAACCTGGAATATAACTTTTTAAGGGATGGGGGCCTGACTTAGCACACGAGGCATCATGACATGAATTGTGTTGTGTGGCAGGCCCCCAACTTGCTGGCTTATCAGTGAGAGCAAGAGTGGTGCAGTGTTTGTGTCTGTGGCACGCTACACTACATTTCCAAGTCAGCTCTGGTGTCAGGGGTTTGAGCTGAGACCCCCCCAAATGGGGGAAGAGGAAAATGAGCATATGCAACACAGGCTTCTGAAAGAAAGTTGGAGAAAGCAGAGAGAAATGTGCACGAGAGCTAGGCAGGCTGCCGAATAAGCACGCTGTTTGTGTGGGGCTCCCTCTCTGTCCCTTCCCCACCCAGATGATGGGGAGAAGGCTGCCTGGGCTGGAAGGGCTTCTCTTTATTAAAAAGGAGCAGGCGAGGGGGGATGGTTGAGCTGTGTTTTATATCTTTGTATCTCTATTAATTTCTTAAAACAGTATCTCCAGTGATAGAAAATTCAAATACAATAGACTTAAGGGAAGAACAAAGAAAGGATGAATTGGTTCACATAATTAAAAAATCTGTAGTTACACCCAATGCCCAGATCTTTGTTTTTAATACCATTCTCCAATAAAATGAACTATGCTCCATGGAGAAATGACTAATTTCGGTACTGAGGCAGAAAGTATACAGTAATGAGCGGAGCACCTTATAGTGCAGAAAGTAAGAAAGTGCTCAAAACTCAAAACACACACACACACACACACACACACACACACACACACACACACACAAACATTCAAGGATGTGGAATATCGAAGGGACATAGCAGCCAGCTGAACAAACACGTTAAAAGTCAAAGCTGGTAGAATTTGAGTCACAAAAACAAATTAGAAGTATTGAATTAAAAACCAAAGTGTAAAATGAGCCCATACCAATCATCATAAATAAGTGATTGAATAACTAAATAAAGGAGGGAGAAGAGACAAATCTACGCAGTATTCCAGAGTATGTAGATACTCCGTCCACAGTAGGTAGGGCATATTGCCTCATGCCATAAGTGTGGGCTACACAAAACACTTCCTTCCAAAAAGTACAATATGGAAAGGGGAGAAGAGTAGCTAATTTACAGTGGAGAAACCTAAAAACATTACTTGACCCAGGTAATTAAGATTGGCGTCAACAATGATAAGTCACATTGACAGCATGTACCCTTGATAAGATGTGGTAAAAATGGCACTTTTCTATGTGGTCCTCCTCCCCAAAACCCATATCCAAGTCTACTCATATGAAAAACATCAGAAACCCAACTGAGGAACATTCTACAAAACACCTGCCTAGTTTTCCTCACAACTGTCAAGGTCACCAAAAGCAAGCCAAGTCTGAGAAACTGCCTTGATCCAGAGAACCCGAAGGAGACATGATTAAATGTAAAGTGATATCCTGGAGAGAATGCTGGAGCAGAAAAGGAACAATGAGTAAAAACCAAGTAACGCCCAATGAAACAGGGACTTTAGTTAATAATGTACCAATATGGGCTTTAGTGTAATGTATCATACTACTGTCGGATGTTAATAATAGAAGAAACTGGGTGTGGCGTATATGGCAATACTCTGGACTATGCTCACCACTTATCTGTAAACCTCAAACTATTATGAAATCAAAAGTTTATTAAGAAATGTTTTTAAGTCCATAGCTCACCAACTCCAGATATGGCTAAAGATAGGATCTCACATGATGTTAACCAGAACTTTCTCTCCAGCTTTCAGATGTTTTGGCTTAGCTTGCAGGCAGCCTCCCTTCATTCACTGGAACCCTAACAAGTCCAGACTTGTATGATCCTAGTGGAAAAGAGATTCTCTTCCTAATAATTTCAACCAAAGATTTCAGATGGCATGTGCCCATCCCAGAATCAACCAGTGTGATCAGGGGGATGTGGGACTCTTACTGACCAGGTTAAATCACATGCTGACCTCTGGAGCTAGAGCACAATGAGTTCAACCCCATCCAAAAGGCTGAGAGCAAAGATAGCTTGTTACTTAAACAAAGTGGGTTTTCAGTCTGGTACTGTGTGCTGAGGGGGGACCAGCTGCTCCCCCTCCACTCATGATCTACCCTCCAGGCCTCTAGGAATTTTCCAGGTTCTATTGAGGAGTGAGACAACATCTTGGCAAATGGGCAGATCTCTGTACCAGGCCACCTTGATGATTTCTGGCCAGCCTATAAGTAGGCCAGCCTTGGTCAGTGGTCACCTCTACTCTAACCAGTGGCCCCTAGGGGGCGCTACTTACCTAAGCTATAGACAGGGTAGTTTCAGCAAAAGAAGAAAGGCAAGACAAAGGCTAGGATTGGAAAGTCCTAGAAAATGCCTCACACAGATTTTTGGTGGGGAAAAATTTTGTTTTGTGTGTCCTCATTTGCTCCTAATTGAGGAGCTTCTAATTCATGTAATTATCTGATTCTAAAGATAATGCCACTTGGTATATACCTTTTCCATCCAATACCTTGGTACAAAAGTGCTGCTTTAGCTTTTGCTGCCTTCCATTGAATTTTAGCCTCTGTACTTTAGCCATAATATATATATATATATATATATATATATATATATATATGGTACAACACAAAAGGCTTCTTTTATGAAGCGTTGTCACCAACATGTCAGCCCAGTGTCAAAGTGGCTCCAGGGAGAAAGATGGAAATAGACTGGTTCCATCTATGCATGCTGGAAGCGTACATTAAAACCTCCTATTATTAATCTCTTTGTAAAATATTTCTTCAAGAGTTGTGCATTGCAAAATACAATATAACGTTCATATCAAGTGATATAGGAATTGCTTTAAGCAAAACTTGTTGTACTCTGTATAATGAATACTGCAATAAAAATACATATTCATTTCCTGATCACAAATCATAGCAATTTAAGCCATCTTCTCCCTAACGTTAGTGTTTGGAGGGAAAAATGTATGTGTGAGCCCTTCCCCCTTGAACAGAGGCACATTCTTCTATGGGAGGAAGCCTGTCTACGTGCCATATTGCATGGAGCTCGTTTATTTTTAAGCCTTTCTCATGAGGGTTCGGGAAGTGGTGGTGAGGCCATCAGTGGAAACACAACCAAGGAAGCAGTGCTGTGGTCATAGTACAGTAGGAAAGGAATCTACTTTTAAAATATGAGTTTGTTCAAGTTGTCTCATAACATACTACCTTGAATACATCTTTTTAGTCTTGAGTTTAAAGGATAGAAAAATCTGGGGTGCCTGGGTGGCTCAGTCACTTAAGCGTCAGACTTTGGCTCAGGTCATGATCTCGCAGTTTGTGAGTTCAAGCCCTGCATCGGGCTCTGTGCTGGCAGCTCAGAGCCTGGAGCCTGCTTCAGATTCTGTGTTTCCCCCTCTCTCTCTGCCCCTCCCCCACTTGTGCTCTGTCTCTCTCTGTCTATCAAAAATAAACAAATGTAAAAAAAAAAAAATTAAAAGATAGAAAAATCCAAGCCATGAAGGTAGTTTATATTTTCTTAAGTGCTAAACCTTACTTGTTGGGTATTGTTGAAACACAGTTTAAATGACATTATGGTGTGTATCAAATAAGAGGAACTTTTGAGGTCACTCCAGGATTAGGAGAGCAGTGAGGAACACTGACGTTTTTTCTTTTTACCAAGGGAGCAAATAAATGCCAATGACCTCCATCTGTGACCACTGTACCTTCTGGCCATGTCCTCCGAGGATTTGGACAGACCACAAACCTTCACTGGTGTTAGCATGAGACGTGTTCAAAGCACGTCTTCCTATCACCAGAGGTTCCATTTGTCTGGTATCCTAGGGGTCTGTATGCGCCCCTCTCATTTTTTTTTTCTTTTTCCAGATCTGAGAGGAACCCTGCTAAGCATATAACAAACATTTGCTCAGTTGTTTCTCTCCTGAGCTTTAGCACGGGGCCTGATACATGTTTGGTTCTCATAAATATTTGCTAAGTGGGTGAATAAACAACCTACGAGGTTAGGACTATTCTTTGTTTTTCAGAGCTGTGGGAAGATTCACACAGTTATATCTCTCATGTCCTACCTATGCCACCTCTAACAAATTCTCTCATTTGACTCTCCTGTGTCCTACAAGTGGTTTTCAGGATGAAACTCAAGTACATAGATTTTAAGGTGATTTAGAACACATTGAATTAAATAGCAGCTATTGCCCCATTATTATTGGCAGCTTGGAGTTGTGAACAGTTCAACACATTGAATCCGAATGCAACCTACGAAGTGTATTTTCTGAGAGGCATGGTGTCTGCCCATAATACCTGTTTGCCCAGGGGAGTTAGGATGTTTGCTCTACAGGCAACCTGAGAGATGATTTAGATACAGACTGGCCTCCTGGCCCCAGTTTGACCCTAAATTGCCTACAGAATTACTTCTAAAATGTGGGTTTTTGCCTGTGAGTGACTTCCTGTTGTCCATAGTATAAACAATAAAGTCTAAAATATGGCCTACAAAGTCTTCTTGATGAACCACGTGGTCAGCCTTTCTACATCCATCCCATTCCTACCCCTTGTGCAACAGCTACGTGGGTTATAAAGACTGGCTGTTCAGTTTTAAAGATGGCTCTGACTGCTCTAACCCAAAGGGGTAACCCCATGCCTGGTGTCACAGTGATTGGTTAAGATGTCCCAGATCTATGTGAACTGGCCCATGGACTTCCGTAAGTAGAGAGATTGGTTCAGGGGTGAGTCTTGTTGGACGGTGTCAGGAGCAGGCTTTCTTTCTTCTCTTGGATGTTACTTGGGAAGCATGTAACCTGGGTAGTTGGCAGCCACTCTGTGACCATGAGGGGCATCCAGTGTTAGGAGGAAGAAAATACTACAAAAGAGAGAAGTATAAATGTAAAAAAGAATCAGTTCCTTGGTGATCAGTTCATGGGATCAAACCAATCTGACCATTTAGGTATTCATGTTTCTAAGAGCCATAACCTTATCTATGCCCAAAAAACGGTAAGTCATTTTTATAGCTTCGGCCAATTCAAGCTGGGTTTTCTGCAATTAGCAAATAAAAGGCTTCTGACTGATATTCTGCTTATAAAGTTGTCCCAGGATTTCTTTTTAGATTTGTCTGTACCATTCCCTGCATGTACCAATCGTTTCGCCGATTGTTCATTGTCTGTGAATTTTCACATACGGTCCCCGCCGCCCTCACTATCTTAACCCCCCTTTCTGCATTGTAAACTCCTACTCAACTTACAAAATCCCACTCAGTATCACCTTCCCTAAAATTCTTCCTGCCTTCTTTCAGTCCATCCCAGAAAGAATTAGTGGCTGTCTTCTTAGTGTTGCTCAAGCATTACTTACGTAGCTGCATTAGAGCAATTTAAACACATTCACCAATTTAGCAGCTCCTATGGATTGTTCTGCCAGGTAATGTGCTTTGTAGGTATTATCTCATTTAACCTCTACAGCTGTCCTATGATATTATATTAATACCCTAATTTAAATTTAAAGAAACAGTTTATAGAGGTAGAGGGACTTATCTCAGAGTCTGCATCTTATAAGATGGGGGGGTGGAGGGGCAACTGGGACTTAGATCATTTAATTCCAGAATCTGGGCTCTTAACCTCTGTGCAGTGCTCTCTTCTTTGCTAGTGAGTTCTTTGAAGCCAAACACTATCTTTCATTTATAGGTGCCTGAATGTTTTAGGCACTCAGAAATGCTAGCAGGTTAAATGAATGGATGGATGGATGGATGGATGGATCCATGTAAGCCCTTCATATCACAGATCAGAAAAGCAGAACTCAGATGGTGTACATGTTGTGGGTGCTGGGCTGAAATACAGATATCACTGGGCTTTTTCTACAACATCTTTCCACTTTGGGAAGAAAATGATATTTCCTCTAAAAGAAATTTCCCAAAGCAAGAGGATGAAAATAAAATCCAAAGATGCCTGGGCTTCCCTCTCACCCTGGAACCAGTAATACATCCCTCTTAGGTGAATCCTGAAAAAAGCAGACCTCCTCGTCCCCTTCTCTGGAATCCAGGTTATATCTTTTGTTAACTCTCTTTAAATTGTCACTGATGCCTAAACTAATTTGGGGTGAAAAGAGAATAGGGCCAAATCACATTCAAGTCCTGGAATGGGAGGCCCATTTATAACTACTTAGACATCAGGTTTGGATAGAGGAAGGGGGGTTTGAGCACAAATCCAAAAAGAACATTGAAAGTAAGAAGAATCACACGTCATCCTAATTAGCCAGCTGTGGAGTAACAATTCTGCACTTCTGTCATGTTGCCACCATGCAAGAGCAAACTGTGACATTAGTTTAATTACATAAATTTATGAGATGAAGGGAACAACTTTTATAATCATTCAAACAATATTCCTATTCAAATTGCTATGCAATATCTTTATTTAGTCTTTAAGTATTTATTAAAGCGATTCATTTTTCAAACACCCCTCCAACTACCTGTATTTTAACGACTTGAGGGACACTTTTAATTTCCCTCCTCTAATTTCTTTAAATGTGTGCCCTCATCAAATGCTCATGTTCCACCAGCCTGTCAACCCGTGTGCATTTAATATCTGCTCTCAACACTTACCAGTGCCTTCAGCAGGACTGAGAAGTAAAGCAGCAGGAAAGTCTTCGGAGGTAGTGATTCTCTAGGGACTGACTCACATCTTCATCAGCATCACTGTAGCTACCATTATTGACCATGTACCCGGTCAGCATTAGCTGGACTAAGTTTTAGCACTAAGCAGTTTCCATCAACCATCTCCAAAACCCCTCAGGCTGGATACAAGAGTCACTGCACTTGCCCTGCTCACACCTCCTTCTCAGGGAAGCTGTCCCACCCTTTGCCCCACTGCCCAGGGAGCTATGTTCAAGATCACTGGGGCTGAGAGCCTGACCTATAGACAGACAACTAATCCATGGAATGTCCAGAGACCTGGATTCGTGTGGCCTGATTAAAAATATTAACTTGACTAACAAGATTCTCTTGGGAATTTAAGCACAGAAAGGCTCTGCTTATTTTCAGTGAGAAGTGAAGTAGAAAGGATGGTGTGTTAAACCAAGACTCTTTGCCTGGGGTCCATGAACCCATTTAGATGATGTGTGAAATTCTGGGTTTACGTGTATAAATGGTATGAACTGTTTCACAAATTTGAGGTGCAAGTAGGATAATGTTTCTTACTTACCAATTAATTTCTCTTTTACTTACCTCCTTAGCTGAAGATTCATAACCATTATTTTAAGTCTCTCTCACCACCTGAGAGATCCAAGATCCCTGAGGTTCACTGACCTACGGGTTCTGTCCAGTTCCCACACCCAAGCCAGGAAAGCTCTGGAAACCATTCAGTCCCCTGCTACTAATAATGCTCCCCCGACCATGCCAGGTCTTGGCTGAAGCTTGGTGCCCATAGTCAGCAGCAGATGCTGTTGCTGTCCGGCTGTAAGGACCACCTGTGTAGTTCCTGGAGGGAGGCTGGGACCTGAGCAGTCTCTTAGAGCCAGCCTCCCACCCACTAGAGGGCTGGGTCAGTGCCCTGTCCTTGTGTCTTCCAGGGACACATATGCCTGGGTCAGGTCCTCAGAACAGTGAACATCCTATTCCACCCCTTGGTCCCCATCACACAAGCTATGTGAAAACAGGGTCTCTCTCTCCAATCCCTTCTTTTTCTAAGAGAGGCGAAGCTTAATGGATCCAAGATGGGTTCCTCACATCTTTCTAACACCAGAGAAAAAAATGTAAAAAAAACAACAAATTTTAATCTTTAGCTGGGCATGTTCTGACTGTGCATTTATCTGAGAGGAGCGTCTCTAGCTCTGATCAGATTTTCAGTGGTATTTATGGCTCAGAAATAGGTTATTGAGAGAGAGAGAGAGAGAGAGAAAGAGAGAGAGAGAGAGAGAGTCAGGAATCACTATAGTAGAGAGGGCCCAGAGTGCCCCGGGGACCTTATGAGAACCAGCATCAGGGTAGCACCCCACTGTCAGTGGGGCCAAGCAAAAGATGCCTGCATTGTGTAACAGGTCACATTAATGGTGATGCTCAAGAGAGAAAGTGCCAGGGTGCCTGAGTGTCTCAGTTGGTTAAGCGGCCAACTTCAGCTCAGGTCATGATCTCACAGTTCCTGAGTTTGAGCACCACATAGGGCTCTCTGCTGTCAGCAAAGATCCTCTGTCCCTCTCTCTCTCTCTCTCTCTCTCTCTCTCTCTCTGTACTTCCCCTGCTTGTACACTCTCTCTCTCTCTCAAAAATAAACATTTTTTTTCTTTTTAAAACAGCTTTATTAAGGTATTGTTTATATATCATAAATCCTGAGTAAAGAATTGAACATTTTAAGAAAATTTACACAGCCGTGCAATAATCACCACCATCCAATTTTAGAATATTTCATCACGAATGAAGATTCCTTTATGTCTATTTGCAGGCACTTCCTGTTCCTGTTCCCACCTCTAGCCCCACCAGCCACTAATCTACTTTCTGACTCTATGGGCTTGCCTTTTTTTTTTTTTTTTTTTTTGGAAATTTCATGTAAAAGAAGTCCTACAATATGTGGTGTTGGCATCTGGCTTTCTTCACTCAGTATAATATCTTTGAGGTTCATTCATGTTGCTGCTGGTATCAGTTGCTCATTCCTTTTTATTTCTGAGTGGTGTCCATTCATCAGTTTTTGGCTATTATGAATAACGTCACGACGAGCATTTGTGCGCAAGTTTTTATCCAGCTATCTCTTTTATTTCTCTTGGGTAGATGCCTAGGAGTGGGATTGTGGCGTCTCATGTTAAATTCGTTTTTAAATCTGTGAGGACCTGCCAGGATTTCTTCAAAAGCGGCCACATCATTGTACATTCCCACTATCACCGTTTTCACATCCTTGCCAATACTTGTTGTTATCTGCATTTGTTATGATTTCCATCCTAGTGGGTGTGAAATAGTATCTCATTGTGTTCTGAATTTTATTTCCTTGATTGTTAACGACGTCGAGCACCTTTTCACGTGTTGATTGGCCATTGGCATATCTTTTTGTTCAGTAGGGTTTCTACTCAGATATTTTGTATCCACTTAAATTTCAGCCATTGTTTGTTCAAAACTTTTTTTATTTTCCATTCTTCCCCTTCAGCTTCTCCAATTTCATATTTGCTAGAGAACTTCTAATTGTCCCATCGCCCACTGATGGTCTGTTCATTCTTCTGGATTTTGTGTTTCTTTTCTTTTCTTTTCTTTTCTTTTCTTTTCTTTTCTTTTCTTTTCTTTTCAATATATGAAATTTGTCGTCAAATTGGTTTCCATACAACACCCAGTGCTCATCCCAAAAGATACCTTCTTCAATGCCCATCACCCACCCTCCCCTCCCTCCCACCCCCCCATCAGCCCTCAGTTTGTTCTCAGTTTTTTTTTTAATTTTTTTTTTTTAATGTTTATTTATTTTTGAGACAGAGACAGAGCATGAACGGGGGAAGGGCAGAGAGAGAGGGAGACACAGAATCGGAAGCAGGCTCCAGGCTCTGAGCCATCAGCCCAGAGCCTGACGTGGGGCTCGAACTCACGAACCGTGAGATCGTGACCTGAGCTGAAGTCAGATGCTCAACCGACTGAGCCACCCAGGCGCCCCTGTTCTCAGTTTTTAAGAGTCTCTTATGCTTTGGCTCTCTCCCACTCTAACCTCTCTCTTTTTTTTTTTCCTTCCCCTCCCCCATGGGTTTCTGTTAATTTTCTCAGGATCCACATAGGAGTGAAAACATATGGTATCTGTCTTTCTCTGTATGGCTTATTTCACTTAGCATCACACTCTCCAGTTCCATCCACATTGCTACAAAGGGCCATATTTCATTCTTTCTCATTGCCACGTAGTACTCCATTGTGTATATAAACCACAATTTCTTTATCCATTCATCAGTTGATGGACATTTAGGCTCTTTCCATAATTTGGCTATTATTGAGAGTGCTGCTATATACATTGGGGTATAAGTGCCCCTATGCATCAGTACTCCTGTATCCCTTGGGTAAATTCCTAGCAGTGCTACTGCTGGGTCATAGGGTAGGTCTATTTTTAATTTTCTGAGGAACCTCCACACTGTTTTCCAGAGTGGCTGCACCAGTTTGCATTCCTACCAACAGTGCAAGAGGGTTCCTGTTTCTCCACATCCTCTCCAGCATCTATCATCTCCTGATTTGTTCATTTTGGCCACTCTGACTGGCATGAGGTGATATCTGAGTGTGGTTTTGATTTGTATTTCTCTGATGAGGAGTGACGTTGAGCATCTTTTCATGTGCCTGTTGGCCATCTGGATGTCTTCTTTAGAGAAGTGTCTGTTCATGTTTTCTGCCCATTTCTTCACTGGATTATTTGTTTTTTGGGTGTGGAGTTTGGTGAGCTTTTTATGATTTTGGATACTAGCCTTTTGTCCGATATGTCATTTGCAAATATCTTTTCCCATTCCGTTGGTTGCCTTTTAGTTTTGCTGATTGTTTCCTTTGCTGTGCAGAAGCTTTTTATCTTCATGAGGTCCCAATAGTTCATTTTTGCTTTTAATTCCCTTGCCTTTGGGGATGTGTCAAGTAAGAAATTGCTATGGCTGAGGTCAGAGAGGTCTTTTCCTGCTTTCTCCTCTAAGGTTTTGATGGTTTCCTGTCTCACATTCAGGTCCTTTATCCATTTTGAGTTTATTTTTGTGAATGGTGTGAGAAAGTGGTCTAGTTTCAATCTTCTGCATGTTGCTGTCCAGTTCTCCCAGCACCATTTGTTAAAGAGACTGTCTTTTTTCCATTGGATGTTCTTTCCTGCTTTGTCAAAGATGAGTTGGCCATACGTTTGTAGGTCTAGTTCTGGGGCTTCTATTCTATTCCATTGGTCTATGTGTCTGTTTTTGTGCCAATACCATCCTGTCTGAACATTTTTTAAAAAAAGAGTGAAAGTGCCACACAACATGGATGAATCTCACACATAGTGTTGAGTGAAGAAAAAGTATAATATTCCAGTTATATAAAGTCCAAAAAAGAGTGGTTCTCTTGGCTGGGGGGCATCGACTGAGCAGGGAGGTAGGGGTAGGCTCTGTCCTCTTTCTTTTATGTGGGCCACTAGGAAAGATTTTAGACTTTGAAGCTGGAATGCTTCTGTGGCAACTACTTGAATAGCTATGGACAAAATGCAAACAGTGATGTGGTTGTGTTCTTATAAAACAATTTTTTTTTTAAAGTGGCAGATGGGGTTTGGCCCACAGGTCTGAGTTTGCTGACCCCTGATCTATACCTTGATGTGGGTGGTAATTACATGGGTCTGGGTAAAAAAATCACCAAGCTGTATAGTTACAATTGGATACTTTATTGTATGTTAACTATGTCTCCGTTAAAAATGAATGAAAGAAAGAAAGAAAGAAAGAAAGAAAGAAAGAAAGAAAGAAAGAAAATCCATTGTGAGGCTAAGCCAAAAAGGAGTGCCTGGTGGCTCAGTCAGTTGAGGGTCTGACTCTTGGTTCCGTTCAGGTCATGATCTCACGGTTTGTGAGTTCAAGCCCTGTGTTGGGCTTGCACTGAAAGTGTGGAGCCTGCTTGGGATTCTTTCCCTTTCTCTCTCTCTTTCTCTCTCAAAATAAATAAATAAACTTAAAAAACAAAGAGATTAGGCAAAGAAAGAAAGAAAGAAAGAAGGAAAGAAAGAAAGAAGGAAAGATAGATTCCACAGACTCTAGGGTAGGATGTTCTTGGAATGAACGAGAAGCTGGCATCCAGAATCCGTTAGAGCTTCTGCTCTTGGGTGTTGTGAGCGTCCATGCGTATTCTCACATCAGTCCCATCACCCCCTCTTGACTTGAGCCAGCTGGAGGGGACTCACTGATCCTGGCTACAGGGAACGCTTTCCAGAACACCCCACCAGTACTCACTTGGCCGGATGTGACCTCCTGCCTTGACCTGCCCAGATGCGCTCCTGCCTCTGAATAACTTGCCCCAGCTCACACAGCTCACACCACATGTGCCCAGCACACACTGCAGTCCTTGTAAATGCCTCGAAAACTCTGCAGTCCCTCTTCCCTTGTGCCCGTGTAAGTGAGCTGCATTTCCTAGGACTCGAGTCGGCCTCACCTTGGAGCTAGCTCATTGCCGTCTGCCCTTTGCATTCTCATGCTCCAGCTCATCAGCAATTGTTTGTTCTTAGAGCTAAACTTGACAGGGGATGGAGAAAAACACACAGCCAAGGTCAGAGAGCAGCAAACTCTCTCCTCCATTAAGTCTGTCTTCATCTTTAAACAGCACGGATCAAAACCTCACCTGTGTTTTCTCTGAGCTGCCTGCAGCCTAGTGAGGGTGAGTGTCCTCTGAAAGCTGTCCCCTCCCCTGGCTATACCTTTGTTTCCCCACACTGACATCACTGTCCTGAGACAGGATGCAGGAGAGAAAAGGGATGCCATCATTAGCTATAGCCCTTACGGTTTTCCAAAAGCTGTCTCTTAGGGCAAAGTGAAAGAGGAAGAGAAGCTGTTTTTCTGGGCACTTTCTCATTCCTTGGCTTGTGGTTTCCATCTTCAAAGAGCCGGCAACTGTAGCACTTCCCTGGGCTTTTCTTCGGTGTTCATCCTATCTTCCTCTGACTGACTCTTGTGCTTCCCTCTTCCAGGGAACCCTGTGTTTACCCCAGGCCCGTGTAGGTAAAGCAGGGTAATAAGGTTAACCAATTCACAACTGTAATTCCATCTGTCACCTAGGATTAGGGCAAGGACATCGTGGGGGGCATTATTCTGCCTGCCGCCCCCCCCCCAAACCCCAGTGCCTGTGAGTAGGTGCCGAGTCTGTGCATAACACACTCATTTTCCCTGGACGTAATGCACCAGGGCAGCCAGTCGTGAGTGTCCTTCGTATCTGAGTCAAGATTGATTAAGATGTTTGTTTATTGTCATTCAAAGAAGAAAACAACGCCAGCGTGTGATGGGTTCAGCATCACCACATTGCCCCCGGTAGATCAAGTCAGCTTCCTTTGCCTGTGCTCGTTCTCACAGTTTCTGCCTGCGTCTCAGCCGGAACCCTGTTTTACCCACCACAAATTGTCTCCAAACACGTCTAAGAAATTGTTCAAATCTTATATCTAAAGGTACACTACATATATCTCAATGTTCACTCAAGGGGAAGGGTCAAAGCACATATGGCAGATGAAAAATGCTGACCAAGAACAATTAATAAAGCATGTCCTGTGATGTGCCACCGTCCCGAGGCCATTTGTCCTAGAACGTTAATACGAATCAGCTTCCAGGGGTCCCGGAAACTCCAGCCTCAGCTTACTAGTGGAGGGCATGTGAGAGAGAGAATCCCACCAATAAAAAATTACGTTACTTGCTGTTATCTCTAACAGCTGTTGGATTATTCGCTGACTGCTACAAGTCTCCAGAGCTACCTCCAACTCTCTCTCTCTAATCCGGGAGGCATTTCATGACAGTTTAGATTTAAGACGGGGATTTACACAAAACCAGTAAGTAAATGAATTGGTCAATAGGTGTGAGCACCTAGACAGAGTTAGTGAAGTGATTAATGAAAAGAGTTTAAAATCAAAGGTTCAAATTTTCGCTCTTCTGCTTGCTAGCTGTGTGCCTTACGCAAGTTTATTTACTCTCTGTTTTCATCTTTCTCCTCTGTAAAATGAAGATAATAATATTACCTATCACAGGGTTGTTTTAAAATTAAATTAATCGTATAAAATGCTTAGATCCTTGTTTGACACATAGTGTTGCTCAAGGAATATTAATTTTTACCGGTGTCGTTATCATTATTAGTATGTGACAGACACTGGAAGGCTCACTTGGGTTAGGTCCCCTGTCCTCTAGCATCCACAGGAGGGAAGCAGGGGGGAGGAGCTGAGAGGAAAGGGGAGGAGCATAAACTAGGACTGAGGATCAAGGAAGGTTTCTTAGATGCAGCTGCATTCAGGCTGAGACTTGAAGGATACAAAGAACTTAATCCGGAGGGTGTAGCTGGGGCCAGGGGTGGGGTGGGAGTGTTGCAGGCAGTGGGTACAAGGCCCCAGGTGTCTCAGCAGAAGAGGTTTGCGAGTTCCTGCTGTGAATACCAGGCTGCTATTTTAGGAGCCCCTGTGGTGGTAGCTGCCATTTCTGTTTCTTCCTTTCCCATCTGGCTCCTCGCCTTCTTTTCCCTTTTCCCTGTCTCTTTTCTCTTTATAAAGCCTTGACCCCAACAGCACTCCCAGACAGGACAGGTTAATGGCCTCTGGTTTAGATACGGTCCCATGGGGTAGGGGTGTGCGTGGGTCAGATGCGTCATCTTCCTGGTCTGGGGACTCTGTGATCCCAGGTCTTTAATGAGGAAAGCACTAGACGGGTCTCTCGTGCCCTGTTGTTTGCAGGAGAGCAGTTCTGGACTGTCATTCCCACCCGGGCTGTGCCGGTCTCTCTCCCGGGCTTGCCACCGTCCTGAGGCCACTTGTCCCAGAACATTAATAAGAATCAGCTTCCAGGGGTCCCAGAAACTCCAGCCTCAGCTTACAAGTGGAGGGCATGTGAGAGAATCCCAGGTGAATGACAGACCGACTCTGTCTGGTGTTCCTGATGAAGACCAGACTGTGCTTTCCCGTTTCTGCCAGTTTTGTATCGAGCTTTGACTATTTGCTGGGGGAGGAGCTGTCTGGGGCGCTGGAAGCAGATGAGCTGGAACCTTGTCCCAACCACTCGCAGAGGCTGAATAATTCTCAGCAAGACCTGTAAACCCTCAGAGCCTCCCTCTTCATCTGGAAGATGGGGATTATAATACCTTCTCCTGGGGCTATGATGAGGATCAAATAGGGTGAGTTTACAGCCCCGAGGCCGGGGCCCCACACCCTGGACTTGTGTGAGCGCAGGTGCATGGCATCGGCCCATCCTCCTTGTCCTCCCCGCTAGCACAGCCCTTGTGGCTGAGCCTAGTCTCCCTTTTCCTGCCTTCTGATCGGGCTGTCACCGTACCGTCTTGATGTGGGACAGTTTTGCTTACAGTGTGTTGTAAAATTGGAGAGCAACCAAGCAGTGGGCATGTGGAACAGACACAGGACTCTGAGCCAAAAATCTCTGTGACTTTGGTCAAGCAGTTACACTGCTCGTGTCTCTTCCCTAAATTGGGATAGAAGCTGACTCACAGGGTTTGGGTGAGGAAAAAAGTGAGGTCATATGAAAGCTCCTTGTAAATTGTATTGTTATTTCCCATCAGCATTAATAACTACTGGCTGGTCTCCAGACGTTGCTGAGGAAGGTTATCAACGCACACACACCCTGGAGGGCGGCTGTGAATGGGAAGCAGCTCCCTGGTCAGTCGCCATCCTTGGAGGCTCCAGACCGGAACTGTCCACTAGGTAACCACCAGCCACATGTAGCTGTAGAAGTTTTAACTTAATTTAAAATTGACTTCCTCCATCACACCAGCCACTTTCTGTATGTCTGGTGGCTACCGTATTGACAGAACAGATATAGAACATTTCAACCATCACAGAAAGTTCTATTGGACAGTACTGGACTGAAATAGGCGTCCCCTTCCCCCATCTCTTTAAAGTGTTACAGGAACCCCTCAAGTGAATTTTGGGGATACCACAGAGCCCACAGAGCCTATGTTTTAGGTTAGATCATCCAAATCTGCCCTTCAGATTTACTATAAATAAAAAGACATAGAGATGGACACCGTTGCTATGAAAATAGTTATTAGAGTTATGGAGACTAGTGACCTAGGGGGATGCACATTAATTCCCACCTACATGTGCTTTCTGGGTGGCCCCTCAGGAATTTGGCATGGAGAGATAGCGTCACAGAAAATTATTAGATTTAAGACGGAGATCATCCCAAAACCTGAGTGTAACTTTTGGGGGGTAAAAAAAAGTGGAGCCAACCAGCACCCCCGAAGCTAACATGGGGGACAGTAGTTGGCCTGCTAGTAGAGAAGTTATCAAAAGACAGCAAGAGATTTGCTGCAGCCTGTCTGCATAACGCCAGGACCCCGGGAGGACCTGGGCAATTATCATGTGTCACCACAGAGTCTCCTGGAGGAGGAGAGGGCAGGCCTCGAGTCAGATACAATAACCATCATTACTTGATGGTAAATTGGGTCTGAGACATCCCCTGGTGAGCTTGCCTCCTTCTTGGGCTGGAATTTGCTCCTGCAGCGGGGTGAGGATGAGAACTGGGACAAAATTGCTAGGGTTCAGAGCCATTTCCTGCTAGAAGGGTTCCCAGAGGCCGAACAATGAGACCAAACTTAATTTTGTTGGCTTTTAAAGTATATATTATTATTATTTTATTGCCCCTTGCTTGTACTTGTAGTAAAGATTGTAATGAAGAAAATGGGAGGAGGCCACCTTCTGCAATGTGGGGACAGTCATATCTGTCTCACAACATTATTGCAAAGATTAATTGAAGGACATGTGATAATCTGCCCCCAGCATGGTACATGCTAAACACTTAGGAAAATGTTTGTTTGTGAACTATTAGCAGTACTATTTACTGCTAATAGTTATTGGTAGTATTACTAATTAATGTTACTAATTAGGCTTACTAATATTTATTAGTAGTAAATATTTCGTAGCAATTTTCATAAATATTAGTAGTGCTATTAAATATCAGTTAAACTATTATTAATTTATTTTTTAATTCATTCCACAGATATTTATCGAGCACACATTTGGTGTCAGACTCTGTTCTAAGCCCTGGAGCAACAGTGGCTAATGACACAGTGGCCTTGATCACGGCGAACTTATACTTGAGAGAAGGGAGACTGTCTGGTAAGATAATTGTAGACACATGCTAGTGACAGGGACTAATGGGGACAGGGGGACATCACAGGCTATCTCCTTAGGGTGGCTGGCAAAGCCCTTTCTGAGGAAGGGACATTTGTCCTGACCCTTATATGATGAGCTGCTCTCGGGTGATAGCAGTTAGAATGCTCTGGACAACAAGTAGCAGAAAACTCTGACTTGAATTGCTGAAACAATAAGAATATTTATTGTTTCACGTCGCAAGAAGTCTCGCGATAAGAAGGGGTTGGCTAACTCAGGGCTTCAACACAGCACAAGGACCCAGATTCTTCCATCCTCAGGATGTCAGCGGGGTCCTCAGGGATGGCCTCCCCATGGCTGCCACTGTTCTCAGCCCCACCCCTGAGGTATCTGGAGGAAGACAGCATTCCCAGAATCACACCCAGCACACTTCCTCTTGCATCTCATTGGTCAGACCAGGCCAGCCACCTTTAACATCACTCACCAGCAAGGGAATAGCATCACCTTCACTGGTGCACTTTTTCTGTAAAGAGATGAAATACTTTTGACTTGTGGGTCAAGAGGCAAAACTGAGGGTATTGTGCAGGTACTTCTATAATAAGAGAGAAAACACATTTGCATAAAGTCTTCATGGGTTGATAAAATTAAAAATAGAATAATGGTTAAATATAATTTTTTAAAATTCAGGTGTACTAATGAGAAGAATAGACTTTTTAGGGAGGATAACATTTTGCATATCTTTTGGCAAAGATAGTATTCCCTGTCATCAAAAAAGATTGCACATGTTCATCTGTTAACGCTGATCTATAATGAGATTTTACATATTTCATCTCTGAAAATGTCTTCACACAGACAGGTGATACATGTGACCTCAAAATCCTTTCAAGTTGTAACCTTGTTACTGTGACTGGTAGCGTGCCACTACCCAAGTTTGCTGTGGTTGTGTGAAGGCAGCCACAGACAAAAAGTAAATGAATTGGGACACAGCTGTGTTCCAATAAAACTTTACTTATCATCACTGTGATTTGCAGTTGATGTAATTTTCATGGGTAATAAAGTAGTATTCTTTTGTTTTTCTTTTCAACTATATAGAATGTAAAAAAAAAATTTAAATGTAAGCTGCACAAAAACAGGCAGTATACCAAATTTGGCCCATGGGCTATAGTTTTCTGATTCCTGCTCTAGAATCATGAGGATTTCCTCTGAGTCATGAGGGAAAGGGACCCTATCTGCAGGGATCAGGTAGAAAATCCTTGGGTAGGGATCCAACTGTGTTGGATCTCCCTACTTCAAGGGAGAAATTTCAAGGCTAAGGGAACAGTAGGTGCAAAGGTCCTGCAGCAGTGATAAGCCTGGCATCTATGTCCCTCAGTCAGGATCAGAGAGGAGAAGGAGAAGAGGTGCCCAAGATGAGGGTGGAGAGGGGGAGACAACTTCCAAATGGTGATGTGAGGAGTCCCACAGAGCCTCTCCCCAGCAAAGCAACCATAACTGGTGAAAATTATTTTAAAAAACAAAACCCAACCATTTAAACTCTGAAAATTGTCCTAAAGGCACATAACAAATAAATATTTATTCAAGAAAATGTGTCAAATCTTGGTAAGAACAGTGAGAGCCTGTGGCACTTGAAGCGAAACCCGTTCTCTCCTGCCCCTCCCCGCCACCCAGCTCCATGCTGCAGAGGCTAAATTCCAGACGAGTGTTGCCAAAATGTCGGGCCTCCCTTCCTCCACCCAGTCCCCACTGGTAAGGTAGAGGCGCTATTCCAGGTACGGCAAGCTGATAATACTGGTGCCCAGTTACCTTCACCCAGCTTGCTCATAGGGACACCGGGAGAGGCACACTGTCCACACAAGGATAGACAAGCCAGGGAGGTCAGAAAGTGCTGCCCAGCACCTGCTCATAAAGCAGGGACATTGCTCTGAGAAAGGCAGACCACTGTTTTGATCCTAGTTCTGAGGAAGAGACTCAGAGATTTTGTCCGAGAGAGACAGGTCTGAAAAGAGTGCACCAATATGGATCTACCGAAAGGACAGGTAGTAAGTAATGTAGGTGAGGATGTAGAGAAACCAGACCCCTCATACACGGCTGCTGGGAATGTAGAATGGTGCAACCATCTTGGAAAACAGTCCTTATTACTTTCTTGATGATGTCCTTGGAGCACAAAATTTTTAATTTTGATGAAATCCAAGTTATTTATACATATGCATATTGGAAATTCTAGAGGAAAAGAGAAAAAAAAAAAAGGGCGGGAAGAATATATGAAGAAATAATGGCTAAAGATTTCTCCAAATTGAAAAGATTAAGCACTGAATTACCAATGACCCAGCAATACCACTCCTAGATACGTATCCAAGAGAATAGCCACATGAAAGCTTATCTACAAATGTTCACAGTGATATTATTCACAATACCCAGAATGTCATCAACTGATGAATGAATACACAAAACCAGGTGTATCCCTACAAGGTAGTATTATTCAGCCATAAAAAGAACTGAAGTATTGATACATTCTACAACATTGATGAACCTTGAAAACCATATGCTAAATGAAAGAAACCAGTCACACAAGACCACACATTGTCCATTTATATGAAATGTCTACACTAGGCAAATCTAGAGAGACAGAAAGTAGACCCGTGATTGTCAGGCTGTGAGCTTGGGAGAAAGGCAGAGTGACTGCTGACAGGTATGGGGTTAGTTTTTAGCATGATGGAAAGGTTCTAAAATTGATTATGGTAATGGTTGCATAACTCTGTGAACATATTACAAACCAGCAAATTGTAAACTTTAAATGGATGGTGTATCCAAAGTAAATTGGATACTTTAAGTGGAATTGGTGGTATGTGAGTTATATCTCAATAAGGCTGTTATAAAAATAACAAAGGTGAGACGGGAGAGGTGGACTACAGACCCAGATCTGCAGTGTCTTGCTGGCCTGATGGAGAGTCTGGCTTTACTGCAGTGAATGGGAAAACATTGGAGGTTTCAGAGCAGGAAATCAGATATGATCTGATTTACATTAAAAAATATTGCTTATAACCCCTTGCTCATATTAAGAATATTATTGCCAATGTTACTACTCTCTTGACTCTGCAATTTGAATGGAATAAATTCATTAAATGCCTGCTCTGTAACTTCCAGGACACCAGTGCCCATTAAGTACTCACTAGCTAAAAGTTCAGACCCAAGAAAGGCTGTCAGAAAATCCTGGAGTATCAGCCACAGCCTCATCCTGCTTGCTGGGATGGTGGGCTCCGAATGGCTCCAGTCTCTGCTCACCCTTAATGCAGTTTGAGGAGCCAGACACAGAGAATCACACAGTGGGGGGCATCCGTCCAGGACCCCAGCCCTCCTGATCTCTGCTATTTGCCTCTTTGACCCTGATTATGGAAGGGAAAACCTTACGTCTTCTCTGAGCCATTCCCCAAGTCAGGTTACTCCACAGTTGAAGGCTGTTTTCTCTGATAATCTCCTGTGAGTATGTCCTCAAAGACTCCTGAGTCCTCAATAATGAATATTAATAATGTGTAATAACAAATCTAATAATGAATGTTCTTAAAGTGATTAAATACTTCTAAAGAAAAAATTCGTGTGTGTGTGTGTGTGTGTGTGTGAGTGTATGTGTGAAAACAGAGTCTCAAGTAGCTTTTATATGTGAGGTCTGGCAGCTTCAAGCAAGGAAGGAAGCAAACATCTCATTTTGCAGTTAACCTGTCTCATTACATCATTTGTTGGCAGCCTTGGATGACATTAGTTCTGGGAACTGGCCATATGTTTTTGAAAAGATAAGGACTCTACCTCCAGATATATTGATGGCAATGAGATCATGACATGAAAAGCTGGGGTTGTAGCAGTAAAACCTACCATCAAAAATTTAGACCACAGGTCAGACACTCAAATACCTTTGCGGACAGAGTAGTAACACAGCAGTGTGCGGCTACTTTCTGTTAAGACTCCAGTGAACTGTGGTTACCTGAGAGGTTGTGGCTCAAATATATCCAAATCAAAAAACAATTAGATATTATGTTAATTAAATCCAACCCAACTGGTGGACCCACTGGCTTCCAATTTGTAAGCCACTAGATGGATTTGCTGAATCAGTTTTAACCTTGAGACCATCTTACAGGATCTAAAGCCCCCAGGTTTACTCTCCTATTTATAATAAACCTCGGTAGTTTCCTCGGACAGAGTTCTCCGTATAGCTGCTGACTCATTATTATTTTTGTATTGTAAGTGAGAAACTCTCCTTGTGGGAGTATCTCTAATAGCGACAGGTGAGGATGATGGTGATGATCCATGTTCCATGCAACAGACCCTGGGCTAAGAGTTTCAAATTACTCGCTCTACTTTATATGCTTCCTTTTTAAAAATTCTCATGGAATAGACACCACTAAAGCCTTGAACTTAACCAAGGAAGTAAATGAGGGTCAGAAAAGTTAAGCAACTTAATGAAAACCACACAGCTCTGTAGCTTCGAAAACCTTCCAAAGAAAATCATTATTTAACGAAACACCTGGTCCTTTACTATTGCCTTTTTTGGTAGGTTTTAGAATGTGTCCTAAGCATTTACTTGAATTTCAGTTCAAGTTTTCCAAGCATGCCCATGGATATAAACATTTATTGAAATATGCTTTTAAAGACAGTAAATTCACAAATATCTGGTAAAAGACAATGAAGTAAGGGGCAGCATAGGGGTTCTATCACTAGAACTAAACTTGAAGTTCCCGAACATTGGTCTAAAACAGGAGTCAACAAACTATGGCACAGGGGCCAAATCCAGACTGCAACCTGCTTTTATAAATAAAGTTTTATGGGGACACAGCTGCACCCATTTACTATGTATGATCAATGGCTCCTTTCCCAGTCTAACTGCAGAGTTGAGAGGTTGTGACAAAGACTGTATGTTCTGCAAAACAAAAGTATTTACTATCTGACCCTTTATAGGAAAATTTTGCTGATCTTGGTCTAAAATAACTAATACCATATACATAATACATCTATAATTTCCCCAATTCTATAATCTCTCTGGCTGTCTTTTCCTTCATTTCGGCAACAAGGAAAAAACACTAGGGTTAAAAAAAGTGCCTTGGTAAATTTCCCATCTTGTCTCCTGAACTGGATAAAGGTCTCCTTTTTATTCGGGGCCGGCAGGGGTGGGGACCAGTGTTAAGAGGGGTCAAGCCACTTGCCCAGGTCATGGAGCAGGTGGGACAACACTGAATAACAACAATATCAGTAATAATAAAACAGCTCTTTACTGAGTGCTTAACACTGTGCCCTGTGCTTTACAGGCAGTGTCTCCCAGAATCCTTGTAACTGCCTTCTGGGGTGGTTACCATTAGTGCCTCATCTGATAGATGAGGAAAGTGAGGCCTAGACCAGGCAATTTCCCAAGATCACATAACCTTCTCTGACTCCAAATAAAGTGCTGTCTTTGACTATAGACTATCAGAGCATCTCTCGAGTGAGCAATCTGCCTTAAGGCTTTCCTCAGGGACTTGGTGGAGCTAGAAACAACAGGTATGGCTGCTGTGAAGCACTGAGTCTCTTGTGGCCACAAAATAAAGAGAAGCAGGAGCCTGGAGAGGCTCTGGACCAAGATCTACCTGCTAGGGCTGGAGCCTTACAGACCACTTGCATATCAGATGCTCTGGCCTGCTGGGTGCTGGATGGCAGGCAGAGCGTCCCGAGCCACCTGGCTCCCCGGTCATTGAAGGCCAGGTGAACTAACTTAGTTTCCAATAGCAGCACATGAGAACCTGATTCTGAGTTGGAACGTGTGCCCCCAGGTGCTTCTTGTATAAACGAATGCTTGAGAATCACTGGGTAGGTAATAAAAGACCGTTTCACCCAGAGAAAGCCAGGTAGATGCAGACTAGTTTTTCTGGCCAGGAAGAGACAGAGTTCTGCAACCAGGCGGTCCTTTTAAGCCCAGAAAAGTGGTGAGTAGGCATGTTTGCTTTCAAAGCACAGAGGGAGGTGACGGGAAAGAGGTGGGAAAGGAAAGGGAGGAGATGGTCAGCTTTCATCTCTCCTTCCTTTCTTAGCATCGGCCCCTCTAGTATGAGCACTGACTGCGGCAGACTGAATAATGTGCTCCCCATCATGTCCCCCGGCCAAGAGGTCCCCATCCTGGTCCTCAGGACCTAGAGATATGTTCCTGTACATGGTAAAAAGGATTTTGTAGATTAACATTCTGGATCTTGAGATGGAGAGATTTCCTTGGATTATCTGGGTAGACCCATACTAATCAGATAAACCCTTAAATGTAGAAAACATTTCCTGACTAAATTTTGAGAGATGCCAGAGCAAGAAGAGTTAGGAGGGATTTGCAACAGGAAAGAGACTTCACCCACTGTTGCTGGCTTTAAGAAGTAGGAAGTGGCCACAAGCTAAGGAACTGTGGGTGCCCTCTAACAATTGGAAATTGCCCCTAGTTGACAACCAGGGAGGAAACCAGGATCCCTGGTTCCCAAACTACATGGAACAAAATTCTGCCAACAGTCTGCATGAGGAAGGAATCAGATGATCCCCTAGAGCTTCCAGAAAGGAGCACAGAAAACCTTGCTGACGTTTTGATTTTGCTTTAATGAGACCTGCATTGATTGCACTTGCTACCTATAGAATTGTAAAATCATAAACTTGCATTGTTTTAGAAACTCAGTTTGTGGCAATTTGTTAGGGCAGCAATGGAAATTAGTGTTCTGACTCAGAGCTTTCTACTTGTTGTTTATCCTCAAGTTTTTCAGGTACAGTCGTGCCAGACTAGACCAGATAATGAACTGTTTTTGCCCTATGGTGCAATTCAGGCACCTGTATCTCCCACAGTACCCCCACAAGCCCCTAAAAGTCTGAGTGCAATGTCTGCTCTATCACCTTGCCCAGAATTTCTGCAGCAGTGCCAGAAGGAGTGGTGGCCATCGGTGACTTGCTTTGTGCCTTTGGATTCTTCTCTAGTCCTCTTGAGCTATTCTTAGAATCATTGCCTTTGTTTCTTCACCCTGTGCTTCTCATGCAGTGTTCTTTTTTCCAAGAAAGGAAATAAATGCATTGTTTAATTTATGAGGATATAATACTATAATAGTATATTCCTCTGCCTGAAATGTATTCTTAAGTATTACCTTGGTCTGTACTTTAATTGAATTGGATAGAGACGGCACACTGCCGTTGTTAAGGTTAACGGCCCAATGATTTACAAGACAAGGCACATTTACTGGCAAATAGATTTTAGTAATTGTTCCGCTCCACGGTGAGAATAACAGCTTGTGCATTGATTCCTCATGTTCTGGAACTGGGGCTCACCTAGAGGAGACTGAGCTCAGGGTCCTAGAAACACAGAAGGCTGCCTAGGACGGATGAAATTAGCAGGCCTCACAAACTCTTCCTGCTCAGAGTACTTTGGCCCAGGGACGGCCTCAGGTGGAGGGAATGGTATCCAGAAATGAAACACACACACACACAAACTAATAAGGGATTGTTTTTTCCTAATCTGAGGAAGGTGGAAGATGAGCTATACTTGATACTCTGGACTTTGCCACTGGGGACTCGGTTTGGCATTTCTAAGGGGAAGGGATGAATTAAATAGCTAGGGGGAAAATATCTGCTAGGGTGGTTTGATCTTTTAGAAAAATCTTAGCAATGATGTTGGGGACCAGGAAGGAAGTCCACTTTCCAGAATGACTGCATTTGCTGTTTTGATACCCTTGCCTCCATGGTGGTTGAGAGTCACAGAATGGTCTATAAAACCAGGCCACTCTGAATATGTCTTGCTAAGTCTGACCCTTATTTTCTTCATCTCCAAGAATATTGATGAGGCCACAAGTTCTGTTTCAAGAACAGATTATCTTGCATTAACTGTGACAGAAACTCTAAGGAGGGAATTGAACCAGGACTGGTTGGGGGAGGGTGGGGAGAGCTGGGAATTGCTGAGGCCATGGTTCCTCAATGACGCACATGCACCCAGGCCTCTGAGCCTCAGCAGCCACTGAGTGTAGGGCCCGCCCCACTTTGGCCTGTGGTATTCCCCAGAAAGTGATGGAGAAGATTCAAAGCACAAGGACAGCAATCCTTATTTTTTCACGGACGTTATTTGTATTGTATATCAAATAAGTCCTCTGGAGGTTACATAGGACAGACTACGAGAGGAGCCTAGCTGTAGAGAAAAAGCTAACTGAATATTGTCCCACTTGAAAGATGATGTTATTAAAAAGCAAAAGGAGGGCAGTGCTTCTGGATGAATGTATTATCATGTGCATGCACAGTGAAGTTTTTCTTCTTTTTAAAAAAAAAAAAAACCTTGAAATGGTGAAATAGCATACTTGGCAGTCAGGGTCTACAACATATACTTTAAGTCAGAGGAAACTAAGCACTCCTGGACTCTCACCCAGTTTAAGAAAAAGAACCACCTGATGGCCACCGTCTGTTCCCAATGACCCCCTCCCCGGTCATGCCACCTCCCTCCCACAGAGGGCACTCTCTGAATTTGGTGCAATGACTTCATTTTTAAGAGCTTTTCTCAACATCTCTGCAGTTGTTCAGTACATTTTTAACATTTGCTATAGCTTTTCATTGTATAAATAAACCACAACTGGCTTAACTGCTCTAACATTGATGGAAGCGCGGGCCATTTCCAGTGTTTGGTATCACAGATGAGGCTGGTGTGCACATGGTTGTGACTGTCGGCGTATGACACGTGCAAGAGTTCTCTCAGGTGTCTAAGTGATCTCTAGTGTGTGTCCATGTACCATCTACCTGCACTGTCTAATGCCAAATTGTATTCTAAAGTGGTTGTACCAACTTTTACCCCCCACTAGCCGTAATGAGCACTCCCACTGCTCCATATGCTGGCCAATAGCAGATGTTTTTAGAGTCTTGTTTCGATAATCTGATAGTATTAAGGATATTTAATTGTGGGTTTAGTTTGTAATGCATTTGGATTGTTTCCAAGGTCAAATATCTTATGTCGGCTGTTTGCATCTTCTGTGAATAAACTTCTTCGTGATCTTTTTCATTTTCTGTTGAGTTTTGTTCTTTTTATTAACTCCTAGCTCTATATATATTCTAGACCAACGCTACCCAACAAAGCTCTAATGCAGGTCACTATTGCAATTAAAAATTTTTCTAATAGTCATATTTAAAAAAGTAAAAAGAAACTTGTAAAATTGATCATAATTATTATTTCATTTAACTTAGTTTATATTATTTATCCAAAAATATCCAAAATAATTAATGAACTCTTTGGAATCTGCAGGGTATTTTAAACTTAGAGTAAATAGCAGTTCATGCTGGCCACATTTCAGTTGCTCCGTAACCATGTGTCTCATGGCCGCTGTCTAGAGGCTGTTCCCTTGTCTGTCATATTTTCTTCCAACCTGTAGCTGTATTGTTGCTTTTTGTGGCTTCTTTTATGAACAGAATTTTTATGAACAGAAGTTTTCCACTTTAACATGGTCACATTTGATCAGTCTTCATGCTTTAAGTTCCAATATGGTTAACATACAGTGCTATATTAGCTTCAGGTGTACAATGGAGTATTCAACTTCTATACAGTGCTCATCCTAAGTGTGCTCTTAATTTCCTTCATCTTACTGCTTTTTTGCATTTTAGGAAATCCTTTTCTAGACTAAGGGTATTAAAATTTTATTTATTTTTTGTCCAGAAGGTTTAAATGTTTGTCCTTTACATGTAAGGTCTTAATGTGTATGGAATCCATGTTTGTGTATTTTTGTGATGGTTTGTAGTTCACTTTTCCATATTGTCACCCATCTGCCCTTATTGAATAGCCTTTTTTGTCCCCCTGTTCTGCCAGCCCCATCAACTTCCCATCAGAGAGCCTGTCAGGTTTTGGACCCGTTCTTCTCTTCCATTTGTCTATTTGTCTACTTCTCGAATGCCACACTGTCTTCATTTTTCTTATAGCTACTATAAGCCTTGTTATTTGATGGGGCAAGTCCCTTGGCTTCTTTCTTAAAAGTTTCTTGGTATATTTGGCCCTTTGCTTTCAGATTTTCAATATCGAAACCGGTTTGTCATGATGTGTGAAAATCCTCTGGTGGCCCTTCTGTTCACACAGATGTGTTACTTTGCCTCTCTGGCCTGTCTTTCCGTCTGTAAAATGAAAGCAGCATGGTGTCGTTTTTACAGGATTGTTTTGAGGATTAAATCAAATAATGCATGCAAAGGTCCTAGCATAGTACCTGGCACATGTGAAATTCTCAATAAGTAAAATGAGTAGTTTTATTATTTTTAGAGTGGAGAGGTGGCCAGCCTGTTGTGGAGGATGCTGGGATCCTGAGAGGAAGTCTGGCTTTTAACTGTGTGGGCTGTCGCACAGGAACCGTATTCTTATTACTACCTTGTCCTCACGTTTTGATGGAGGCTTTTGTGCTTAATGCTAGTAATGTGTGTGTACCACCCTTCACGCTTAAAGGGTTTTCACTCGGTCATATTTGGATTGTTCAGGAAACTTGAACAAGTAAGCATGCACATATTTGGAAATAGGAGACTGGAGCTTCAGCTGAGTCTGAGAAGCTCTATCAGGGCACTGGGGTGAGAGGTAATGAGGACCAGAATCTTCTACTCCACCACCTACATGTCAGCTATCATGCAGGATGATAACCCGCAGAGGTAGAGGTGAGGTAGGATTGCCAGAGAAGATATAGGACATTCGGCTCCATTGGAATCTCAGGTAAACAATGAGTAACTTTTTTTTTTTTTTTTTAGTATTAACTATGTCCCAAATATTGCATGAGACCTACTCATATTAAAATTTATTCACTTATCTGAAATTCAAATTTAACTGAGCATCTTAGGTGGTTGTTTTTGTTGTGTGTTTTTTGTTTTGTTTTGTTTTGTTTTGTTTTTATCAGCTAAAACAGGCAGCCCTAGGTGGGGGACATTGTCATTCCTTCTACATGTTATGACTGTGCTCTAATAATTTAGTGCATACATTGTCTTTCGATGGCATGCAGTCTAACTAACCTCTTCTTTTGACAAATGTGGAAACTGAGATCCAGAGGTTCAGAGCTGGTTAACTGCAAAAATCGGATGGTTCTAGATCTCGTGTTTTTCCTAATGCTTCTAAATGTGCAAAAGGACACAGTCAACTTTTCATTATTCTCATCCTGGAGAGGTAGAGACCTCTACCACCACTGACCTTCAGTCATGTGCAGGTTCTGTGGCAGGCCCTGGCCACCGGGCCAGTATCTGGTCATCCAGGTGTGAAAGGCTCAGGATTCTATAAAGTTTCATGCTGGCCTGGAGTTTGAAGGGCATAAGGGTAAATGGCCCACATTTGAGGGCCTCTGTTGGAATGATTGCTTTGTCAAAGCCTTCAGTTACTATAGTGCTAGGGATCAGAGAGGCAGATAAAAGCATAGAAATCTTTAGATTAAAAAAAAATGATGAAAGGGAAGGAAAGATGAACAGATAGGAAGAGATACTGCCACTTCCTGGCATCTGGAGGGACTGGAGGACATAATGGTGGAGAAGTGGGGCTCCACTGGGAGAGTCAAGTGGGATAATAAGATTTAATATCAGAAATTTTTTTCCCCTAAAATGAAGAGCCTTAGGCTGAGAAAGGGCTCCCAGGGCCCTCTTTGATGAAGAGTCCCATTGCTGGAGTCGTTTAAAACCAGAACTGAACGAAGCAACGGAAAATGAACTGCAGGAAAGCCTCCCCTGAATATCTTTTGGGACAGCCTTGATAATCTGATAGGTCTTTCTTTTCTCCATGCCCGTGAATCTCTGGTTCATATGAAAACATAATGGTTAAAACTCTCAGGGAACCAGAAATTGAAAATTTAATTGAAAGTAATTTTCATACAGTGAAGTGTGGTTTAGAAATTCAGTGTGCATGTGCGTGTGTGTGTTTTAATCCAGGATAGTGTGAGCAATGAGTCTTCAAATCCTCACCAGGCCAAAGCTTTGTTTCCACCTTGCTGAGCTGTTACTGTTCCTCACCTCTCGTTTCAAATTATTTTTATGTGACACTTGGATGATTATGCCTATTTGACTTCATTTTTCTAACTAAATAGTCTTCAGGAAATAGATCGCCCAGCTTCCTTTGAAGCTCTAAATAAACATTCACAGTATCTATGTGCTATAAAATCAGCTCCTCTATGATGCTGATCCAAGGCATGAAAATTGCCCCTCCTGGCGCTGGATGCCAAGCCTGGTTGACCTTCCTAATTTTTCGGCTGCAAATCTGAAAACAAACCCAGCTGTTGCAGAGAAACATCAGGCATAGGCACACATTAGATAAGTGTTCATGTTTTTCTTTCACAGCAGATGGCCTCACAGGAGATGAATCACGTAAACCACCCTACCTGTTAGCACGCCTTCATTGCCGTCATTTTATTTTCCTACGTCAGTTCTAATATTCCTGGTAACAGAGGCTTTTTTTAAGGCAATTTGGGGAGCAGCTATTGTCTTTTGCTTTGTATCTTACATGCCTTCCACACGAGGAAGAATGACCCGTTGTGGATTCGCCCTTCCTGTTCCAGCTCTCTCTCCCCAGCCCCACCTCTGCAGCCCCATGGGCCTCCCTGCTTCCCCCTGCATCTTCTTTGCTGTCTCTCCTGTGGCTGCAGCCATAGGAAGCTTCCTTGAGGAGAGCCTTGATCCTATCTCTCTCCTGCTCCGAAATTGTCAATAGCTCCCCGTTTTCTAAGAGGCATTTCCCCTAAAACATCCCTGTTTCACACACCATCTCCATTATCTCTGCTGTTTCCCCCTTCCTTCTGTGTGCTGTTGTTTACTTCATATTTATCTTTAAATGGACTCACTTTTTTTTTTTTTCACTTAAATGTATTCTAGGAGGAAACTTTATCTGTAAGTAAATGGGAAGCCAGTATCATCTGTCATAAATAGAAGCTAACAATAAATGCAATGAAAACAAAACAAAACAGAAGTAGTATCTTCTAGCTAGATATTAATGCCTGAGGCTATAAGCCTGAGGCCTGCTCTCATGTGTGAGCTTGCTCTCTTGCGCGCGCGCGCTCTCTCTCTCTCTCTCTCTCTCTCTCTCTCTCTCTCTTTCTGCTTACAAAGGTGAATGATTATTCAGTTATCTTCCATTTGTCCCTCAGGATACATTTTCCTCCTTTCTCCTTGCCCCTGGAGGCTAAGCCCTATGGACTAATCCTTGGGCTCCTTTGTCTTTTGGCTTCCACCAGGGCTTAGCCTATGGGAGCCCAGTAGGGTATAGGAGTGAGAGTATGGATCCGGGGCTTTGTGTTTGGTTTCCCCAGACTTGTAGTGCTTCTGACCAAAGGTTACTGCTTGTTTTAGGGTGCTTTGTTCCACATGGCTCTCCTCTCCTGGATTATGGCAAACTCCCTCCTCTAGTCCCTTTAGGCCTAGAGTTGGTAACCAAGTGTCTTTACTAGCCCTGGTTTACTGCACTGCCCTTATACTTCGCTATACTTGTGGTTTGTCAATAGTCCCTTTGTTAATCCACCCTCAGATTCTCCTATTTGACATGTCCTATCTCTCTATGGAGACCCTGACTAACACAGTTGTCATGACCTAGACGTTCTAGATAAATCTGCATCAGTTGAGACTCTCCTTGGGTTCATCAAAGATTAGAAGGGGGTGGATTGATATACTGTCTGTGTCCCACTGTGGTGCATACCAGTGACACATGTGTTATGCACTCAGGGACATACCTTTCTATGGAATTCTATGGGATTCAAGCTGGACTGGAGTCATCACCCTTCTCCTCCTGTTTCCTTCCACATACCCTTTGTTACAGACCAATGAACTTGATGCTGTTCCTTGTTCCTGCCGCATGGTTCCTCACCTTTGGTCTGTATTTAGCCTGTTTCTTCTGCTTAGAAAGAACACCTCCATCTCTGTGGTGAATTTGGTCCCTATTCTGATGCTGCCTTCTCTACCAGGGCCTCATTGATCTGACTGCTTCTCTTGTAGTGCCAAGTGACTCTCTTAATATTGTCTCCATTTCCCCCAAACCCTGTATGTCCTTCCCTTCACATCTTTCATGGGATGCAGAGGAGCAAAGAGTTGGCTCCAGGCTGAGGCTGAGACTCTATACAGTTGTGTCAGCCTCTTGGACCCACCTCTGACACCAGGTGGCTCCTTCTCATGGCTGATTATATTCTTGCTTGTATTATGATAATGCCTTTTCTCCTGTACTATATGTAAGTCTCCATTAATTAATTTAACAAATGGTAATTAAAACCTACAAAGTTCCAGGTACCTGGTAGGTGCTGGACATATAGCGATACGTAAAACAACATGATCCCCATCCCAAGGAGCTAAAGGCCATAGAAAACTGCAGAAACCCTTTGAGACTGAACCATTCTAAGGAAGCCATTGACTTTATGTCCCCATCAATAATTTATTTACACACAGACATACACGAACAGCGTGTATTGGTTTACCATTGGGGTTGAAACCAACCTGTGTTTTGAGGTCTTCTTGGGAGACAACTTATATGCCCTCTTCAAAGGGTTATTATAAGGGGGTCAGTATACCACATGAAAGGGCTCTTAATATCCAGCACCAAATAAGAGCTCAGTATGTACATCAGAGGTGGTAGTTGGAGGGGAGTAGTCTTTAGACAGTAAAAGGTTGGAAATTGGCTCTCTTAGAAAAAAAGCAACATTGATATTTGCTTGAGAGCACTTGGGTTCAGACTCCTAGTTCCAAGTACCTGGGCTGTGATTATAAACAAGCTTGCAGGGAAACCCTCAGTAAACCTGAGCAGGAGCTGCAGAAGGAGCTGAAGGTATTTAGAGAAAACAAACTAACACAGGCAGAGAACAAGTCAGCCCAGAAAATTCACACACCTTCCACTAAGATTCTATGTGTGCAAATTTTTTTGGTACACTCTAGAACTGACCTAGGAATACCGAGGATTAAACGGGTTGTCAACACATATTCACCATATTGAGTCCATTTTGGGTGTATAACATCACAAACCCTATTTAAGGATGGTGCTGGGCATGGTCTATATTTTGAATACAGACTCTTACTCCCATCCTAAGAGAATTTACAACTGACAAATTATTACAAGGACTAATCTTTTTCTCCTTATCAGAGAAATATAACTTGGAAGATAGTGGGGAAAAACTCCACTTTCTCTATTTTGAAAGACCAAAAAGTGTTAGTTTGTGAGATTGCCCTGGGTCCTTCATCTTGGAGAAGGATATGCAGAATCCCTTTCTTGGCTTCCAGAGAGAACTTGGCTCCATGGAAGCCCATGGATATCTTTCATACTGTCCCTCTTAAAGAGCAAGCAGCTGAATTTCCTGAATAAGAATCACTGCTTTCTCTTTGAATACTTACTTTGTATGACCAGCAGTGGAATGAAACTTTATAATTAGCTCATTCTGAGAAGAACCCACTGAAGTGGTTACACTTTCCCATTTAGCATGTGATGAATTGGAGGTCCATCAAGGTCCAATATCTTGCCCACAGGACACTCAGATGGTGAGTAAGGAGCATTCAGTTCTCCCTGATGCCCAAACTTGTTCTCTTTTTACTTGCTCACATGGTCTCTCAACACCTTGTGTTCCAGATGTTTGGTTAGGTGGATCTGACATGGAGTATTTGATAGCTTTTAGCTGGAATTCTGTTTTCTGCCTTAGTACAATGACTGATGTTCTAAAGATGACTCCAACCCACTGCTGTGTCCTGAAATTAGTCTGAAGTAGGAGGGAGACCTGACCACTGAGCAAAGTTTGCATGTTACAGTACAAGGAGGGGCTCTGATTCTCGTACCACAGTGCCATGCATGTTTGTTTCCTCATTTGTAACCACCTCTCCTACCAGACTATAAATTCCACAAGGCAGAGGCCATAACCATGGTGGTAACCCTCTCTTCCTGGTGCCTAGCAACAAATAATTGTTGAAAGAATGGATTCTATCTGAAATGGTAATCTACATGTAACACACATGACTTAAGTCTATTTGCCTGAATTTCTCAGCAGATAGTTCTGTTCTTTCTGACACATTGTCTCCTGGTTTGTATAATTTATTCATAGGGTTCTTCTTGGCGTACTAATAAATTCCTATGGGACTTAGACTCTTTATATGCTGTGGAATCCGCCACCATAAAGTGTTCATAAGAAATGACTTTAGAAATATTGTTTGGGGCTATGCCAATTATGAATTTCTGAATACTCATGTCTGGGCTCCTCTCTGCCTCTGAGTATGCAATGTGGGATATTGGCACTTCTTTGTATTAAGATGTGCATAGATTCTGATTTTAAAAAATGGTTGGGAGGTAGCAGGAGAGGAAAGTCTATCAGAAATCTCTACTCTCTGAAACATAGACACTTCACAAACCCTGGCATGAGTTTTAACAAACACATACATAGCATTCGTACGTGGTTTTTTGCTTATGCATCTAGATGATATGATCGATGAACAGGGCCCTGCATCTGTTGTAGGCAGGAAATTGTAGCCTCGTGTCTTGCTACTGCAATGAAATCTGAGGTGCTTTTTGAGTTTTGTTTTCACCCCTTGACAAAATTGAGTCCTGCCTACATACCAACTGAGAAGCCAGCCTATTTGGGAGCTTGAAGCTACCCTACTTGATGGCCTCCCTCTACCCACCAAAGCATAGCAGATGCTGAACAGGAAAAGGGCCTCTGGAGAGTTGACGTCCACCAGTTTCTCTGACTTTTGCCAACTGACTTTGCAAGTGTTTCCAAAAGTCCTTCACTGCCTCTGTGGGTGTGAAGAACCCCTGTGCAGTTCAAGGGCTTGTGAAATCACGTGAAACGGGATTGAAAGCCTTCTGGCAAAGCAATTGCAGTTGGAATTAGCTATGTCACCAAGCCACATCCTGGCTTAAATGATGTTGTTTATATCCAACTGCACTCAACAAGTCCCAAAGCCTTCTGTCAAGCACAGAAACCTGACTATAGCATTGACTCTTAGCTCCTCTCCTTTGTGTAGGAACAAAAAGGATTGCTCTTCCATACCTCTGTGTTTGAGCCCAGAAGGAGTATGTTCCCCACAGGGAAATGTCACTAATATTGAAGTGGATGAAATCCTGGGATTTCTGAATATGGTATACAAATACAGAAAGTTATGGATTAAGAGGCAGAAGGAAGACAGGTCCTCGGCTTCTTGTTCCTTAAGTGTGCCTCTGGAAAAAGGAAATGCAGGCATGTCCACATCAATAAACAGTATTTCTAAGGCTCCGTGTTTTTAATCACAAAATGGAGGAAGAACAGTGCCTGTTGTTGGGGATCAGTGAGGGGCCCTGTTGGAAGATCCATGCAGACCTCTTAGCACAGCCTCTGGCAGATAATGTGCTCCCACCAGGTAGCCAGTGCTGCACGGGGTTATCAGGGTATGAAACGTGTGTGCATGTGCATGCATGTTAGGAGTATAGGCCTTAGAATCCAAAAGATAGAAATAGGTGTCAGGAGACAGGATCTGGTCACAGCTAGACCATTCTCAGATAGGCGATAGGTGCTGGAGTTCCAAGCCAAAGTACCCCTTCCATGGCAGTTCACGTATTATGTACCACATGACCTCCTGTAATGCATTTTCTCTGGTGCCTGAAAGGTTCCATGTGCCCTCTTTTAAAAAATAAAAATAAAAAATTGTTTGTTTTTGAGAGAGAGTGAGAGAGTGAACGGGGGAGGAACAGGAAGAGAGAGGGAGACACAGAATTCAAAGCAGGCTACAGGCTCTGAGCTGTTGGTGCAAGAGCCCAATGTGGGGCTCAAACCCACGAAGTGTGAGAACATGACCCAAGCTGAAGTTGGACACTTAACCGTCTGAGCCATCCAGGGACCCTCTCACTCTCTTTGTTGTTGTTGTTGTTGTTGTTGTTGTTTTTAATGCTTATTTATTTGGAGAGAGCATGCGAGTGAGCAGGGGAAGGGCAGAGAGAGAGGAGAGAGAGAGAGAATCCCAAACAGGCTACGTGCTGTCAGCACACAGTCTGATGCTGGGTTCAATCCCACAAACCGTGAGATCATGACTTGAAGGGAAATCAAGAGTCAGACACTTAACTGACTGAGACATCCAGGCACCCCTCCATGTGGCTCTCTAATTAGAGACTAAAACAACACACATTAAGACTAGGTACTTGTATTTTGATGCCTCAATTCAAAGAATTGAATTTTTTTTGTTCTTTGTGTTTATTGGTGGTAGGGTAGAGGTAGACCTAGAACTTCTGTGTTTTAGTGACCTGAAATCAGAAATTGTTTTAGAGTAGCAAATAAGAAATTACCTATTTTTCACTTCTCCGAAAATAACATTGATTCACCTTCTTGGTAATGAACACTGTACTTCCTAAATTTGTCAGACTTCTCAACCGTATCCCTGTATCAGAAGACTATATGGCTCACTGGTGAGATAACAGCGGCCTATGGTTTGGGAAGAATCACTGCCTTAATGATTTGAAAATCTTGCCCTCTTCCCCCTCCTCAGTCCCCTAATGCTGGAGAGGGTAAAATTACTGCTAAGGGTCTGGGTCTGGGAGAGTAGCCAGAACAGCCTGCCAAGTGCAAAATTGTTTGGAAGAATCAATGTTTAGCTAACAAATTCATGCAAGGTTTTCATTTTATTCCATTCTGTATCCATGTTTGTTCTAATATTGATAGTAAAATGTTTATATGATAGCCCCCATAATACACAAAAATGTTAAGTACAATTAAGACTGCAAGTCAGGGGGCACCCGGGTGGCTCAGACGGTTGAGCATCCGACTTTGGCTCAGGTCATGATCTCTCGGTTTGTGAGTTCGAGCCCTGTGTTGTGCTCTGTGCTGACAGCTCAGAGCCTGGAACCTGCTTCGGATTCTGTGTCTCCCTCTCTCTCTGCCCCTCCCCGCTCACACTCTATCTCTCTCTCAAAAATAAATAAACATTAAAAAAAAATTAATACAGATCTTGCAGTCTTTTTTTTTTTTTAAGGCTACAGTTTCAGGGGAGTCTGGATGGCTCAGTGGGTTAAGCGTCCGACTTCAGGTCATGATTGTGTGGTTCGTGGGTTCGAACCCCACGTTGGGCTCTGTGCTGACAGTTTGGAGCCTGGAGCCTGCTTTGGATTCTGTTCTCCCTCTCTCTCTGCTCATCCCCTGCTCATGCTCTGTCTCTCAAAAATAAATGCTAAAATAAATTTTAAAAAAAGTCCACAGTTTCACTGACTGCCAGATGGAAGACATGGAAGAGATTTATTTGAAACTGTAAATCTTAAATACTTTATCACCCTTTCACTCTATTCAAACTTAAACCCGGTCTAAGACTGGATTGGGAAGGGACTTAGGTGTGGTTTTCAGAAAAAGTCCCGAGCATGCCCCTGAAGTATTGATAAGGTGTATCCTGTCCCACGAACTGCTGTAACATCCTGGAGGAGAGCCCTATATTAGGTTAAAACAGGAAAAAATCCAGCCTTAGTCTGTGATGGTGAAAAATACAGATGTTTCAGACAATAACTGTTTTAATCACCTTTATCAGGTACTTGCCTTGGCTTAGATAAGCAGGGAATCTTCACTGTGTATTCAGAGGGGCCTTTCTAACCCTCCTCCAATGTGGAGGATAAAACAGCCTAAATTCTGCCCAAAATAACTTTATTCATTGAAAAAATACATATTTATATATATGCACACACATATATATACATATATATATACATATATCTCCTACCATATATTAGGTCTTACGTATAGCAGTAAACCAGTAACATGTTAATAAACTGTACAATCAGGGGCCCTAGTCTGATGGAGCTCACATGCTAGGGTAGGGAGAAAAATGATAAGTGAACACAGGAATAAAATAATTTCAAACACTGATACGTGCAACAAAGAAAAATCCCAAGAATGTAAGTAAATTTCTCTACTATTGATTGGGAGGTTGAGGACGATCTGAGGAGATATCATTTAGATCAAAGATCTTAATGATGAGAAGAAGCCATGCATGTGACAATGAGGGAGAAAAGATCTCCAGGCAAAGGGAATCGCTAGTGCAAAGGCCCTGAGGTAGAACCAGTTTAGGTGTATGTTTTTAAGGAGTTCAGGAAGGCCAATATGTTTGGATGCTTGAAGATTGTGACACAGAATCATGAGGGAGAGGTAGGCAGGAGCAGATCAAGGCAGACCTTGTTACCATAGCAACATGTTTGGCTTTTAATTGTGACAGCAGTTGAGAGCCACAGAAGGAGTTTGAGCAAGAGAGACCTGTGAAGGGTTTTAGAAGATTGTACTGACAGCTGTATAGAAGCAGACCTTCAGGGCCTGCTAGAAGACTCGGGTTTGGCCAGGTATGAGCTGTGTTGGCTTAGACTAACGTGACTGTGGTGAGGAGAGAGAGAAGTGGTGGAAGTAAAGATCCACAAGTGAGCTCAGTGATGGATTCAAAAGAGAAGAATCAAATAATGCCTAGAGTGGTGCCATCCTACTGGAAATAGAGTATAGGTCACACCAGTAGTGAAGTTTTCTAGTTGCCACTTAAAAAAGGTAAAATCAATTTTGATAATACTCTAGATATATTGGCTTAAATAAAATATATTTCAATATGCAATCAATATAAAAAATATTACTGAGAATTTTATCTGTATGTATTTCAAACTAAGTCTTTGAACTCTGGCACATTTTTACGTTTCTCAGGTCAGCTCCATTTTGCAGTGCTCAGTAGCCAGTGTATTGCAGTGTAGCATGGCTGGTTTATCTGGGAGCACCCTGGAACCTAGCGCGGGGCTCTGACAAGGACTTTATCCCTCTGGCATCAGTTTTTTTTCTTCCTAATTGGGAGGAAGACTGTTAGGCTGACTTGTGGGAACTCCTATTCTTCCTCTATCAACTTTAACATACAAAACTTTGTGAATATTTAGTCCATGGGACCGTGGCCATGACCCTACCCTTATAGGGGCTGGGCTCAAGGGCATTTGGAAGATGAGGTCTTAAGGTCTGTCTCTCTTGTTTAGCCTTCTCTAAAGTTTCCAGGTTTATGGGTCTCTTCTTGCCATAGAGTCTGTAGTGGGCAACTAGTATCAGTAGGAAAGAAAAAAACTGAAAAGGACTTTATGTAAACTGTGCTTGGACCAAGTGAAGGCAAATGACTCCATGGGATTTTGTAAACAAAGTGTTGGATTAAACCCAGCAAATTCAGAAGAACACAAAGCAACAGCATATACTATTGCAAGTGGCAATTTCATTTTACAAAACATCATATTTCATGTGAACTTTGTGTTAATTAACTTAATGTTAATTTCAATTGTTTTGCAGTTTTGCAAAACAGTTTTCATATATATCTAATTATATGCAAAATGGGTAAGCAGACCTTAGTCCATGTGAAAAATTTTTCTTTAAAAAAAAGAAAAGTCTTTAAATTCACCAACTTCACTGAACACTGTTCAAAGTGGTAAGCAGTTTCCAGAAGATGAGTGGGCGGATACCCTGAAACCATCTACCATTGTATGACCCTGTGCGCATGAGCTGTGCCTGCATAGTTAGAACTAAATGCTAACTGTATGGTGATAGCAATTAACTACAGACCTCAGGGAGGCTTTAGTTCTGAATCTGGATACATTGATATTTACTTTAGTACTATTTTGCCTTTGATGTCATATTCACTTTTAATTCTTTAATATCCTATCAAAAAAGTCCGTTTTGCCCACAACAATGCAAATGAAAAGTACTATATTTTGGCTACCTCAAGGGTTGTGGAAAGGTTCCTAGAAATCTAACCACCTTTTAAAAATATTTCCATGGGAATGTATTTCTGAGTTTTAAATCTTGGATTTTTAAACTAAAACTTAATCTATTTTATTAATTATTTTTATTTTTTTAATTTTTTTACTCTTATTTTTGAGAGACAGAGTGAGAGCAGGGGAGGAACAGAGAGAGAGGGAGACCCAGAATCTGAAGCAGGATCCAGGCTCTGAGCTGTCAGCAACTGAACAGGACTTTATGTAAACTGTGCTTGGACCAAGTGAAGACAAATGACTCCATGGGGTTTTGTAAACAAAATGTTGGATTAAACCCAGCAAATTCCTAAGAACACAAGGGAGCAGCATATACTCATATTGCAAGTGGCAATTTCATTTTACAAAACTCACATTTCATGTGAGCTTTAATTCATGTCACAGGGCTAGAACTCATGAACCTCAAGATCATGACCTGAGCCAAAGTCAGACACTTAACCGACTGAGCCACCCAGGTGCCCCTTAAACTTAAGATATCTTAAATGAAGAACTCCCCAATACAAGAGAATGTGCAAAATCTCTATGTATGTGCTTTGTGTATCTTCCATAAGGATTCTCTACAGAAAAGAATGGCTTAAAATAACATGAGCTCCAAAGATGGCCCAGCTGTGGTGTCCATAACCTAAACCAGTGGTTCTCCTCCTTTAGATCCATAAAGCACTGGTGGAACTTGCTTAAAAATTGAAACTTCAGGGCTTGACTCCCATGAAAATGTGCAGTTTACTCCCTCCCCAGGTGGGAAACAGTGCTACACTTTGTGGGTCACAGTGCCTGTTGCGATTGGACCAGCCATCTGCTAGAAGAGTACCTGGCCCTTCTGAATAATCATAGCCCTCATTACTGAGCCCCTACTTCAAGGCAGATTAACACATTGGATCCTTACAAGATCGTTAAGTAACTGGTTAGTGTTTTATGCATGTTACAGATGAGGAAACTAAAGTTTAGAAGAGACCAGCCTCTTCTCCATCGTTAAACACCTAGTGGTGAACAGAGCTGGGGCATAAAGCCTTGTCTTACTCCTAAGACTGCTACTCCATCCAGTTGCTTGACAGATAAGCATCCATGCAGGACCTTAAATCCTTGCTGAATCAACAGAGCTATGTAACTAAAAAGCACCTTGGTTGCAGCTTATTTTGTTCCTAAACCTGTAAATTTGGCCTGGTGAAATTTTGGCATGGTCTTCTTACATGATGACCCGTTTGGTTTGGGCTTTGTAATCCACTTACTTGCATTCTCTTCACCCCTGTTCATCTGTTGTCTTTCCTGTATGGCCCCTGTTAGGCTTGTCCTCAAATCCAAAGTCTCTGCCCTCCATTGTTTTTGTTGTGTTTTGTTTTGTTTTGTTTTTGCATGACTGAGCTTGACAAATGCCTTCATTTGAGAAGGCAAGCTGCCTCCCTGTGCTTGGTTTAATGTGAGCTTGGTAGAGTGGCATTGCTGGGTTTAGCATTAGTCCCCAGTGCTTTTAGTGCTTGTTGGTCTACATAATTGTCCTTTTAAGACTCAGATTAAGATCACAAATTCAAGAGTCCAAGACTCAGCTGCCCCAGGATGCAGGGCAGTCTATGAGGGTAAGGAGGCTCTTCTCAGCAATATGAGCTAAAAGTATGGCTATCACTTTTGACACTACTCCTTTAAGAAAAGACCAGAAATATAGAAGAAACCCTAACTAGACTTCAGTCTGGTGCAGCTAGTAGTTATCTTACCTGACTTGTTGGCAACTCAAGTTGGATAATGGATCATGTTAGATAAATGGGTCTTAGTGTGCCTGCAGAGGTCTCCTGATGGGCAATGAGGGGTCTGTAAATAAGACAAAAATCTAACCATGGATACAGTCATGAAGATCTAGAGGCTGACGACAAAATAAAAACATCTGAAATTTAAAAAGCGTCACAAGGAGATCTCTCTGAGATCTCTCTTGGTTGCTTGGAAAATGGATTATCCCAACTACACTTTGCTGCTCAAGTCATGATCTCACAGTTTGTGAGATCCAGCCCAGCATTGGGTTCTACGCTGACAGTGCGGAGCCTGCTTAGGGATTCATTCTCATTCTCGCTCTCTCTCTCTCTCTCTCTCTCTCTCCCTTTCTCTCTGTCCCTCCCCCTTGTGCATGCACTCGCTCTCAAAATATTTAAAAATAATATTTAACAAACTGGGAAATACTGAAACAGTTCCTTTGTATGACAAAGAAACTGTTTTTGTGTATGCACATGTGCACATGCACTCCTAATTAAATTAATTGCTTATGGAGAACTGTTTCTCTAAATGTTTCAGGCAGGAACAAACTATAACAGCAGGGGGAAGAAACTCAATTGAGGGGAGCATGGCATCACCTAAAAAGGGTGAGAAATCACTCTGTCAAATGAGAGGATTAAAATTAAACAGGTATCAAAATTACATACTCCTTGGAAGAATGGCTTACACTAGGAAATTGACTATCAGGCAGGGGGTATGAAAGTAAACTGCTGTCTGTAATTTCATCCTGTCACAGGTAACTACAGTTGTAGTCAACATGCTAATAGCAACAAAGGGGACTGTCTGCTGCACACTCAGAAGGAGCCAGCTTGATGAGCCATCTGGGTTGTTTAGTAAAGAATCAAGATCTCTTTCCAGCTCTTAGAACACCACTAGAATTCTTAAGGACAGCTACTTAAGAGCAGAGAAGTTCATTATATCTACTAGTATCAATTACCAAAAAAAAAAAAAAATCCCCTGAAAAACATAGGGTGAATGAAAGAATCCTGTATATGGCGAAACTTAGGGGGTAAAATTGTAGGTGAGTAGGGCACTATTATTAGAGTTCATAGTTGCCACAACTGGTAATGACCCATCAGCAAAAGACCATAGGGCTGTCCATAGGGCTATTGCAGAGAGATGCCAACCCAAGGATATTTCCTATAGCTGCTGAAACTCCTTATTCCACTTAAGGAGGTTTATTAGATGTCTCTTATAGGGATAATCTGTAACTCTAATATTTCAAATCAGAATATTCTGCATTTTAACCATTATTAGTACTGATGACTTAAGGTATCCCTGACAGCCCATTGCATGGGACCTACCAGACTGTGGCCATACTGCAGCTGAGAACAATTTTTTCAAGATGGTGGTGGTGGGGGGGGGGTCATTCTTTATGAATCTTCTGTCTCTTCCAGTGTAAGGTCCCAGAATGCAGATCCAGTGCTTGTATTGGGAATGCAAATGGGGAAAGAGGCATATGAGCTTATCCTCAAATGGAGGAGAACCATAGTTGTTGGTATTTATGGATGGAAATTCTTGGGGAATACCATGATTCTGTTTTTTACTTTTAGAAGTTATTTGTGGATACCTGGGCCAGGTAACTTCCCCAAAGATTCCCAGTGGTTAGAATATTGGCCAAATCTTTAACATGATGCTCCAAGCCCCATGCTGAATCCTATGATTAATCTTTGTGTTGGCATCTTTACAGTGGGCCATGAAGTTACCTTCTCAGTGGTCAGATCCTGTCCTGAATTAACACTGACTAAAACATTATAAGACAGACAAATCTATTATCTGATCAGTGTAATTGATTCTACCTGCTATAATAGACAAATCTCCCGAAATGTAATGATCCAAGATTCTCTCTTGTTCATATAAGATCATCTGTAGTTTGGTGGCCCCTATTACTATACCATCAGGAATATATGACCTGTAGGGGTAGGGAGAGCTGGAGAAGATACATTGTCTCATAAACCATTGATCAAACTAGCCACATGACCTTAACATCAGCATTTGGGGAGGGTTGTGGGAATTCAGAACAATGCATGGATGTCTGATAAGTCTCCCACATGAAACCTACCATTTCTAGACAATGCCACATAAATATTATTTCAGGTCTGGATGTGGCTCCTATTCATTTGGAGACCTGAGAATTAAACTGTCAGCCTTCACTTACTCATCTGTATCCATGACAAATAGGATCATCACAGCAAGCACACTTACTAATTTCCTATCATTTGGAAAGTGAAAGAACGGAGTCTGCTAGCAGCCACTAGTCCCCAGTAATCTGAAATCTACCAGGCATGGGCGGGGATCTCAGCCTCCCAGAGAGGAGAGTTTCCTTGTTTAGGCTCTGTGAAAGGATTCCTTTGTTCACTGTTCTCCTGGACCCTGGTTTGAATTCTCAAACCTATTTTGTTCTCATCTTCTTTTCTTCCCAAATGAATGACTGCTATCTTGAGGCTAAGGGAAACCAAATGTAGGAAAGCCACATCCCTGCCTCTTCCTACCCCCCTACCCCAGAAAAAGGCCTAAGGTTTTTAATATATAGCTTTCATAAATCAGGGTGACAAAGATGAATAATTTAGTAGAAACAAGACAAAGTCTACAAGGAGACATTCACAAGGAGAAATGCAGTTGGCCAATAAGTATGAGAAAAAGCTGTTCATCATCACAAATTTTAAAAATTAAAATGAGCTACATTTTCTACCACTTAGTATAGGTTTTGTTATATTTTAAGGTATACAACACCTTATATTTATATTTAAGGTGTACAACAGGATGATGTGATACCCATATACGTGATTATTACAGCCAAGCTAATTAACATATCCTCTCATAGATCCCCTTGATTTTTGTGATGAGAGCACCTGCTGAAGTCTCAGCATATTTCCGATATTGGATACAGTATTAACTATAGTCATCATGCCTGCACATTAGATGTCTAGACTTATTCATTCAGTTATCGCTTAATTGAGTCTTTGCTCTGAGTCATTTTATCCAGTTGAAAGGTTTAATTGGGCACCTGGGGTGCAAGGGCCTGAATTTTGAGACCCATATATTTCCTTGTATTTATTTTTGTAAGCTTGCCAGGGCTTCCCCTAGCTCATCCTTCTAGCAACATCTTGCCATATGTAGCCAGTGGCAACCAACACACTCTAATCACCTGTTTTCAGTATGGTAGGCACATGGTCTGCCTGCTGAGGCAGCACAGACAGGGCAGCCACTGAATTTGTTGTCCTACAAAACAGGACCACCATCTTTGTATCCTCTGATAGCCAGTTCCTTGCTGCCTGCTGCCCAACGGATGCACTAATGGGTATATTTTATGATTTTGTTACAATCACACCCTGCTTCTGGGTTCCAGTACCTCTCTAAGGATAATTTTTTTTAAAGTTTTTTTTTTTAACGTTTATTTATTTTTGAGACAGGGAGAGACAGAGCATGAACGGGGGAGGGGAAGAGAGAGAGGGAGACACAGAATTGGAAGCAGGCTCCAGGCTCTGAGCCATCAGCCCAGAGCCCGACTTGGGACTCGAACTCACGGACCGCGAGATCGTGACCTGAGCTGAAGTCGGACGCTTAACCGACTGAGCCACCCAGGCGCCCCTCTAAGGATAATTAATGACAAAATTTCAGTAGTTTCACACAGTAAAGGCCAAATGGCCCTGCTCTGTCTAGTAGCTGTGCCATCTGAAATGTGATCTCTAAGCTCTCCACAGCAAATGTCACAGGGCACTGCCACTCATAGTCCATTAGCCAGAACCGGACATGAGGCAGGGTGGTCAACCTCACTGCAAGGAAGCCTGGGGGTCTGTAGTGAAGCCCAAGAATCTTGACCTATCTCTGCCACGTGTGCTCACATAACTTGAGCAGCCAGCTGCTGCATTACAACTCCCTTATCCACAGCTCTGCACAAGTGTAGCCACAGCATCAGAATGGATTCTGTTTCCCAGAATGATGGATTTTTGCCCCCAAACTCCTACCTGCTTCACCATGGAACTGGTTTTGTAAAGGAGAGTGGTATAGGTTGGCAGTGGCAGTCATGGATCACCCTAGAGGTTCTGCCAAGTGCCTCCCGCCCCACTTCTCTCCTTTTAAACTCCTCAGTTACTGCTTCCTCTTTTCCAGCCCCCCCCGCCCCCCCCCCCCCCCCCCCGCCAACACTTAGCTTGCTTTTCAGGTCTGGAATGCTAGGGTGAAAGGCACTTCAGTTTCTCCTTACTTAATTTTTAAAAAATAAAGTGGTGTGTGTGTGTGTGTGTGTGTGTGTGTGTGTGTGTGTGTCTATTTCAGATTTTAAGAGTAATGAATGCTGATGTAAGCCTAGAAAATACAGTAGTATATAAAGAACAAATAAAACTACCCGTTATTTGATAACCTAAGAATGATCACGATTAGGAGCACTCGGCTAGCTCAGTAGGTAGAGCATGCAGCTCTTGATCTCAGAGAGATTCTGTTTGTTTATTTTTGAGAGAGACAGAGACAGAATGCGAGTGGGTTGCGGCAGAGAGAGGGAGGCAGAGAATCTGAAGCAGGCTCCAGGCTCCAGGCTGTCAGCACAGAGTCTGACACAGGGCTGGAACTCACGAGCTGTGAGATCATGACCTGAGCCAAAGTCGGATGCTCAACTGACTGAGCCACCCAGGCACCCCGTGTGTCCTGCTTTTCTTAACAGTGATCCTGAACATGACCTTGTTATTGGGTATTTCCATAAGCATGATAGTTTCACTGAGGTAAACTTAACACATCATACAATTAACCATTTTAAAGTGTAAAATTCAGTGGCATTTAGTACATTCACAATGTAATGCAGCTATTGTCTCTATTTAGTTCTGAAAAATTTTTATCACCCACAAGGAAACTGTACCCATTAGGCATTTGCTCCCCAACCCCTGGAAACCACCATCTGCTTTCTGTCTCTATGGATTTACCTATTCTGATATTTCCCATAAATGGTAACCTATAACATGTCACCTTTGATGTCTGCCTTCTGTTACTTTGCATGATGTTTTCAAGGTTCATCCATGTTACGACATGAATTAGTACTTCATCCCTTTTTATGGCTGAAACATTCTGTGCTATGGATGTAATACATGTTTATCCATTTTATCCATTTGATGGACACTTGGGTTATTTACACCTTTTGGTTATTGTGAATAGTGTTAAGAACAATAGAATATACATTTTTGTTGAAATACCGGTTTTAAGCTATTTTGGGTATATTCCTGTGGGTGGAATTTCTGCATCGTATGGTAATTCTAGGTTTAACTTTTTGAAGAGCCACCAGGCTGTTTTCCACAGCAGCTGTATCATTTCACATCCCACCAATGTATGAGGGTTCCAATGTGCCACATCCTTACCAATAATTCTTTTTTTTTTTAAATTATAACCATCCCAGTATGTGTGAAGTGATACCTCATAGTGGTCTTGATTTGACTAATGACTAGTGACTAATGACTAATATTAGTCATTTGATTTGACCAATGACTAATATTTTCACGTGCTTTTCGGCCATTTATGTATCTTGGGAGAAACTCAAGTCTTCTATCCACGTTTTATTTGGGGTTTGGGTTGAGATTTTAGATTTCTTTATATGTTATGGATATTAGACCCTTCTGAGACCTATTTTCTCACCTTCTGTGGGTTGTTTTTTTCACTTTCTGTTGGTGTCCTTTTAAACACAAAAAATTTAGATTGTATAAAGTCCAACTTAAACTTTTCTTGCTTGTGCTTTTGGTGTCATCATTATAATTCGTATCCACATCCAAGATCATCAAGATTTACCCCGTTTTCTTTTAGAAGTTTTATACTTTAGCTCTTACACATAGATCTTTAGTCCATTTTGAGTTAATCATTTTACGTAGTGTGAGGTAGGGATTCAACTTCATTCTTCTGCATGTTTTTACCTAATTCCAATGACATTTTTGAAGAGACTCTTCTTTCTTCCATTGGATGATATTGGCACCATTGTTGAAATCAATTGACTCTATTTGGCTCTCATTATGTCAGCACCACACTGTTGTATTTATAGTAAGTTTTGAAATAAGGAAGGGTGAATCCTCCCTTCTTATTTTTTGAAGTATAATCGACCTTCAGTATTTTGTTTCAGGAGTATAATAATGATTTGATTTTTATACACATTATAAAATGATTACCATAACTCCAGCTATCATTTATCACCATACAAAGTTTTTACAATATTAACTGTGTTCTGTAAGTCTTGGTACCATGTCACCATACACATTTTTACAATGTTGACTATATTCTATACTGTACATTACATCTCCACATCTTATTTTTTAAGTGGAAGATTGTACCTCTTAATCCCCTTCACCTGTCTCTCCATCCCGCCCCCTCTGGCAATCATCAGTTGGTTCTCTGTATCTAGGAATCTGTTTGTTTTATTTGTTCTGCTCTTTAGGTTCCACATACGTGAGATAATATGGTATTTGTCTTTTTCCTTCTGATTTATTTCATTTAGCATAATATCCTCTAGGTTTATCCGTGTTGTGACAGATGGCAAGATCTCATTCCTTTCTATGACTAATATTGTTTTATATACGTTATATATAAACTTAAACACATATATATACATCTCCTATATTCATTCATCAGTAGGTGGACACTTAAGTTGCTTCTCTATCTTGGCTACTTTAAATAATGCTTCCATGAACATAGGGATGAATGTGTCTTTTTAAATTAGTGTTTTTGTTTCCTTTGGATACTCAGAAGTGGAATTGCTGAATTATATGATAGTTCTATTTTTAATTTTCTAAGGAAACTCCATACAGTTTTCCATAGTAACTACATGAGTGTACATTTCCACCAACAGTGCATGAGGGTTCCCTTTACCCTATATCCTTAATAACACTTGTTTCTTTATTTTTTGATAATAGCCATTCTGACAGGTGTGAAGTGATAGCTCATTGTGATTTTGATTTGCATTTCCCTGATGACTAATGATGAAAACATCTTTTCATGTACCTATTGACCATCTGCATATCTTCCCTGGAAAAATACCTATTCAGGTCCACTGCCCCCTTTTTAATTTTTTTTTTTTTTGATATTGAGTTAGGAGTTCTTTATATATTTTGAATGTTAAACCACCTACTGGATATATTATTTGTAAAGATATTCTCCCATTCAGTAGTTTGCCCTTATGTTTTGTTAGTGGTTTCCTTTGCTCTGCAAAAGCTTCAGTTTGATATGATCCTATTTGTTTTTTGCTTTTGTCAACCTAACCTGAGGATACAGGTCCAAAAAATATTTTGCTGAGATTGATGTCAAAGAGCTTACTGCCTATGGTTTTCTTGTAGGAGTCTTATGGTTTCAGGTCTTACATTTACATCTTTAACACTTTTTGGATTTGTTTTCATACATGATATAAGAAAGTTGCCCAGTTTTATTCTTTTTCATGTAGTTGTTTAGTTTTCCCATCACCATTTATTAAAGAAACTCTTTTCTTCATTTTATATTCTTGCCTTCTGTGTCATAGATTTACTGATGATGTAAGTACAGGTTTATTTCTGGCTTCTCTGTTATGTTCCATTGATATATGTGTCTGTTGTTTGTTGCCAGTACCTTACTCTTTTAATTACTGTACCTTTGTGATATGAGATCCAGGTGTGTGATACCTCCAGCTGCTTCTTTCCCAAGATTGCTTTGGCTATCCAGGATCTTTCATTGTTCCATACACATTTTAGAATTATTTGGTCTAGTTCTGTGGAAAATTCAGTTGGTATTTTGATAAGAATTACATTGCATCTGTAGATTGCTTTGGGTAATAGGGACATTTTAACAATATTGCACTTCATGAGAACAGTATATCATTCCATTTGTGTTGTCTTTAATTTCTTTCACCAATGAAAACCAATCTTATGGTTTTCAGAGTAAAGGACTTTCACCTCGTTGGTTAAATATATGTCTAAGTATTTTATTTTTTGATGCAGTTAGATTACAAATGGGATTGCTTCTTAATTTCTCTGATAGTTTATTAGTATATAGAAACACAAAATATTTCGATGTATTTTGTACCCTGTGACTTTACTGAATTTCTTTATTCTAATAGTTTTTTGTGGAGTCTTTAGGGTTTCTTATGTATCATTTTTATGTATTTATGTATTGCAAATAGTGGCCACTTTATGTCTTCTCTTCCAATTTAGGTTACTTCTTTTTTTTAACTTAATTTTGAGAGAGAGTGTGAGTGGGGGAGGTTCAGAGAGAGGGAGAGAGAGAACCTGTGCTCACAGCATGGAGCCTGATGTGGGGCTTGATTCCACAACTATGAGATCATGACCTGAGCCAAAATCAAGTGTTGGATGCTTACCCAACTGAGCCACCCAGGTGCCCCTAATTTTGGTGATTTTTATTTCTTTTTCTTGTCTAATTGCTATGGCTAGGGCTTCCAATACTCTGTTCAATAAAAGGTGGTGAGAGTAATCATCCTTGTTTTTTATAAGATTTTACAGAAAAAATCTTTCAGCTGTTCACTGTTGAGTATGCTATAGCCATCAGTGTGTCATATATGGCCTTTATTACATCGAGGTATCACTTTTTTTCTTTCTTCAAGACTATGGAAGTACAATTCAATGTCTTCATGACATTGTACTGTATGTGCATACCTCAATTTATTTTTCTGGTCTCTTAAGGTTGGAAAATAGATTCTTCCATTCAGTTTTCAAGTAGTCCTTGTGAACCACCACAAGCCAATATTTAAAAAAAAAAATACAGCTGTGGGCAGGACAGCAATATTTTCCACTAAAATTGAAAATGAAGAGTGCTCATATACAAAACTTTACTAATAGAATGGTATGCAAATAAAACATTAAAAATAAAAACTGAGAAGTGAGCATATAGGTAAAAAATATTTCTATTTCTCCTGCCTAATAGTATGGGAAACTGTCCTCCAACTACCTTCAAATATACCACATACATGCTCTGACACAAATACTAGATTTGGCCTAAGTCGTGTAATGAATAACTTTGTCTCTGATAGGGAAAATAAATGGACATTCCATCATACTGAAAATACAAATTCTTATATTCTAGTCTGTCTATACCTGTGTGAACTCTAGAGCTATATCAAAAGACCGAATGGTTTATTTTTATTTCCTAAAAATTGAGGTTTATTTGTAAATAAAAAAAAAAATGAGTCCTCAGACTTCTCATAATAAAACGGCTTAAGACCTAGAAAGCCCTTTTAACAGTACCTGCCCCATAAGTCTTTAATAAATGTTAGTTGTTTTTCTAGAAAGTTCACCAATTTCTACTCCGCCTTTGTTCCTTTACCCAAGAAAATGGGATTAAGAAGACCACTTCAATCCTGATATCAGAAAAAATTTTTCTTACCTCCCACAACCCCCAATTCTGTGCACAAAGCTATTTAAGAGGTTTGGAAGCTTTCTGACCTTGAACTGGTCCATTAATTTTAATATTGAGCTTTTGGGTCTGAACACAGTATAACCAAGAACATTAAAAAAAAAGATACTCCAGGGGCACCTGGGAGGCTCAGTTGAGTGCCTTACTTTGGCTCAAGTCACAATCTCACAGTTTGTGAGTTTGAGCCCTGTGTTGGGCTCTGTGCTGACACCTTGGAGCCTGGAGGGTGCTTCAAGATTCTGTGTTTTCTCCTCTCTCTGCCCTTCCCCTGCTTGTGCTCTGTCTCTCTCTCAAAAATAAACAAACATTAAATAAATAAATAAATAAATAAATAAATAAACAATAAAATAAAATAATAAAATAAAAGTAATAATATATTCCACAGGGCCATTCCTCATAGACATTCCAGTTGAAGGGTAGCAGAATTGGTCATCCCCAAATATGGCACTTTGGCATAAGGATTATTTTGGGCCAAAGGCAAGTGAGAAGCAATGGAGACCAGAAAAGTTCTCTGCTTAAAAGCAGGATATAAATTTATCAGATGTATCCACTTCCCTCTCTATCAGAAGGACAAAAGTTAATCATTGGAGAGAATTCGAGAACCTTATCAGCCTAGAGATGGCACAAGGGGCATCTACATAATAAACCTTGCCCAAACTAGCCCTTTGCTACCATGTGATTCCCAAATTGTAGCTACCTTCCTGCAATTTGCTACCCCTAGAAGCTCAAAGTCCTTTTCCTTTTTCACTTCTCTAAAAATGTATTGCTCTTTTGTTAAGATGCTATATAAGCCTATGTTCTGACCACCCTTTGAGTTACTCATCACTGGGTACTCCAATGTGTATGTGCAATACACAGGTTAATAAACTTGTTTTTCTCCTTGTTAGTCTGATTTTTTGTTAGGGGCCCAGTAAGAGAGCCAAAGATGGGTAGAAGAGAAAGCTTTTGTCCCCCTCCTCCAAATAGGGCATGCCCTTCCGGATCTGTACAGATTGTTCCAGATTCCAGTACTTTCAGTTCATGATGCTCTGGTTCTTGGTGCTTCCTGATTATGATAAAATAGAAAATACTTCAGTATCAACCACACATACAGGATGAATTGGGTAAGCCTAGGACATGTTGCATGAAGATTTTTCCATTTTGATTTGAAATAAGGAGACACGGGAATAATTTCTCATGCAGGGCACCTCCATCAAGAGACCTGGCTCTCACCTGCCTCCAATAAGTGTTGAGGGGCAGTGGGCCACTGTATTCAAGCTGCTGTGGGGTGAAACAAGAGCAGCAAGGGATGGAGGAGCCAAATTAACTGTTGTAATCCGTTTCTGGTGACCTCAAATCACTGCTCATTCCATTCAGAGCACTCTGATACATAGTTTTGTGGAATAATATCCTTACAAAGGTTAAAACAAAAGAATCATTTTTTAAGTAATATTTTAATTGTGCATAGGGGTAAATCCCAAATTAAACAGTCTTAGAAGCAAACAGAATGATAGGCTGTGACCCACTAAATTGATTCCATGAGTCTTCATTGTAAATAGCAATCACCAGTTTGAAGAAGACTGCTGGGTGTTGGGAAATTTCCAACAAACTTATCCTACCTGAGGAGGAATAAATACAGTAGGCTTTGGTCTCTCTAGCAAATGTTCTTTATGTATTTGTGTTTTGTTTTGTCCCTGGAAGATTGGAAGGTACTGGAGCTGATGTAGGGGATTGTAGAAGTATTTCTCAGTTTCCCTCACTTGTACTCTATTCTTTCTATAGCCTGGGTGCTCAGATCTTTATTCATCCATTGAACAAGAATCAATGAGTACTATCCTCAAAGATGAAATCTAGATATCTAAAATATTTGCCAGTTCACTACCACAAACTTACTTATCTTGTCCATAGGAGAGACAGCCTCTTTTAGTCTCACCAGAAAGGATTCTGTTGTGTTTTCTGACAACAACCAGTTCTCCAACTCTCTGACACCAGCTGGGTGTCCTACAATTCAATACTGACATGATCTACCTGGAGTTAGCATCAGATCTCACAAGTTAAGGGCTCAATCCCATTGGACTGCCCCCCAACTTTAGATGCTAGTTGAAAGTCCCAGGTTGTCCCTGATGCTTCAAACCAACTGCCCACAAAGTCAGAAGTTCCTACAACTCCCTCCTCAGGTTTGATAATTTGTTAGAAGAACTCCTAGAACTCAGAAAAGCCCCCTATTTGTTATTTCCAGTTACTTCTAAAAGATACAACTCCTAAAAAGCCAATGTTTGGAAGACAGGCCTAGGTCAAGGTTAGAGGGAAAAGGTGTAGAACTTCCATTCCCTGTCTCTAGGCATGCCGCCCTCCAAGCACCTTGATCTGTTCACTAACTTGGAATCTCTCTAAATTCTACCATCTAGGATTTTTTGGGAAGCTTTTGTTATGTAGGCACGAGTGATTAAATCATTGGCCATTGGTGAGTGAACCGAATCTCCAGCCCTCACCCATCCCCAGGGGCCAAGGGTTGGGACTGAAAGTTCTAACTCTAATCATGCTTACTCTTTTGGTGATGATCCCCCATCCTGATGCTATCTTAGAGGCCCCTAACTAACAGTAATCTTATGAGTATGTAACAGACAATCTTATCACTCCAGAGATTCCAAGAGCTTTAGAAGCTCTTTGCCAAGAATGAGGGACAAAGACCAAATATTTATTTTTGTTATATACACACTGATTTCTCCCCAGGAAGATTTGTGGCCATCTGAGCTAGTGTTGAGGTGGCAGGAGAGGAACTAACTCCAGTTATTCATTTTTCTCCCCATCTCTCGTCCAACTACTTTGCACAGGGTTGAAGTAAAGTCAGAGAAGAAATCAAGCCAGAATTGGTTTAGTTCATCTTATTGTCCTTATCTTCAGATCAAAATCAGAGTGTCTTGAATGACTTGAATGTGAAAAATATTCCTGCTGAAGGCAAAATTGAGAATGGTTGAGGAAAAAAAATAACCAGGGGTGAGAAACAGTAGGAAGTTTTGAAAAGTTGAGTTATAGCCTGCTATAGTTTCCTTTCTGTTGGGTAGAAAGTTTGACCATATAATACTATACAGTTGGAGTGGCCCTGTGTTTGAAACTATAAAGCAAATACAGTGGTTACATCATTTCTGAGTTCCTGACGTTTCCTCCCTTTTAAAGCGTATTTTTCTTGTACCTGTATTTCTTTAATTAAAGTTTTTATCATGACCTTTTGTCATATTCTTCTTTGTGTTATTCTCCACTCACTTCCCCATCTTCATTTTCTGGTTACCATGCAATGATCTAGTGCTGCTTCAGAGTGTATTCCTTGGTTTTGTGTGTTTTAAACCTTCACTTTCTGCATCTCAAAATATACATGATTTATCATGAATAAGACCATAAGAACACCAGAAGCCATGTCCCTCCACTGTTTCCCCTCTAAAAACAGGTGTGTAATCCTAACACTCCTTTTGATGTATTGGAATTTTCATTCTGGGAGATTTTTTTTTCTTATAGGGCTGCTTAAAATTTTTTTTCATTTTAGGTTAACAGAAAAATCAAACAGAAATGACAAGGAGTTCCCATATATCTGACCATGAACTGTCCCACCCCCAGATCCCATGTTATTAACATCTTGGATTAGTGTGCTACATGTCTTACAACTGATGAGCTAATATTGATATGTTATTAACTAAAGTGCATAGTTTACATAAGGCTTCGTTTGTATTCTACATTCTATGGGTTTTGACTAGTATATTATGTCATATACCCATCATTACAGTATACAGAATTGTTTTACTATCTTCAACATCCTTGGTGTTCTGCCTACTCATCTTTTTTTCCTAAACCCTGACAAACACTGATCTTTTTGAATTGGCTCTTTTTCATGTAGCAATATGCATTTGTTTCCTTCATGTCTTTTTATGGCTTGGCAGCTCTTTTTTTTTTTTTTTTTTTTTTTTTTTTTGTTATTGCTAAATAACGTTTCATTGAATGGATATACCACAGTTTGTTTATTCAGCATGACCTCTTTTAATTGCAAGATCTTTGCAATCTGGTTTTCTTTAGCATAACCAAGAGATTTATTATTCTAGATTATAATTACAGCCTATTTATCTTGATGCCTATGAAAAGACTTTGATTTTTCATAACTCACAATTCTGCAAGAAACAAATAAGAACTATAAATGTATCACTGTACTTCATCTTCATTCCCCATCTGGTCTCACTTGAGGAAAATTTGTTTGAACATCAACAATACCCTAGACATCCTAGAGAATGCTGGGAATTATTAGCAAAGGATCTCACTGGAAAATATACAAGGTAGATAACATTCTCCCATAGCTTTCCTTTGGCAAATTGTCATCTTATTAAGAAAATTGACAAATTATAACACTGGACTTTCAGGTTTATTTCAGGTGTGTGTGTGTGTGTGTGTGTGTGTGTGTGTGTGTGTGTATTATATACCCTCTTGGCATTTGTTTATGTTGTATCTCAGTCCATTTGGGCTGCTATAGTAAATATCAGACTGGTGGCTTTTAAACAATGGAAATTTCTTTCTCATAGTTCTGGTGGCTAGAAGTCCAAGATCAAGGTGCCGTGGTCGGATGAGGGCTGTCTTCTAGTTTGTGGACTTCTCACTGTCCTCAAGTGGTAGAAAAGGCACAGGAGCTCTGTAGATTCTTCTTAAGACCACTAATCCCTTTCATGACATGATCCATCCTCATGACCTTCCCACATAATCTCTTCCTACAGCCCCCAACTACTAATACTATCACCTTTGGGTGTAGGATTTCAGCATGAATTGGGTGAGGGCACAAACATTCAGACCATAGCATCTAGCACATAGTATCCCGATCACTGTACATCTAAATGAAATCCAGATCACCCATATGAACTTGGGCTGATTCTTCTCCCCCATCACCCTTCAGTGAAGTTCATTGGCAGGTGAGATGGTGGAGACAGTCCTGAAGTTCTGTGGGCAAGAGTTTGTCCCTGGGTAACCCAGATAGGACTGATGCAGTGGGTTCTGAATGAACATTGGAAACACACTGTGGGAAAGGAAATGGTGTAAGTTCTTAGAGGGCATTTTTTGTTTGCCATTTCACCCTGTCTCCCCAGAATCCAGGGAAGTACCTTCTGCTGATGAAAACTTGATGATGCCTTGCACGTATTAGAATGACAGTTTTTGGTATGATGAATATGAAAATGGATATTGTTTAAGTAGGGGTCTGATTTATTTACCCAAGGTGGCAAATTGGGGATGAGAAACCTCAATCTCCATTCAGTGAGGATGTACTGAAGAACTAATAGATGCTGGCAACTATGGTAGGTGGGTTAGATGGTAACATGAATCCACAATGGATTTCAGCCTCAAAGAGTTTGCAGTTTTAGGAGGACTGATTGTTTCGATATAAGTAGAGTGAGATCTGAGTTAGGAGAAAAGTATAAATTGGAGCTAAAAGAACTGGTAGGAGAAGTTAAAACTTGTGGATAGGATTATCTTGTAGCATGAGTACCTTGAGGTACCGAATACTACTAGAGCAAAATGTCTGAACCCTTGGATTGTGCCAACTGTAAAGTGGGGACAGCTGTCCCCATCTTTGGAGTATGTCAGAGTGTTAAGTATGGTCTCTGCATTCTTCATTTTCCCATTATACCAGGGTTTTCTCTTACTGGTTCTTTCCTCATGCCTCTAATGCCCTTTTCTCTTTTTCTGTCTTCTTAAATTGGCCACTAAGAATTCAAGATTCAGTATGCATTGACTACATTGCATACATTTTTATGTTACCCCTTCCTACTTTTGAAAGGTATGTGAACTATTTTGCATATCCATACTAAATTTGATTTAATGTACATGAAGAGGTATTATGCTAAGCTCTTTGGAACAGGAATTGGTCTCCTACTCACCATGTGTCTAGAATAGTGCCTGGGACATAGCTGGTATCTCTACTTGTGTTGGAAAAAGGTTTCAGGCCAGAAAAGCAGAGTTTGTATTATCTGGTAGCTCTGTGGCAATGGAAAACTTGCCCAATCGTTTTTAATATGCCTCCTCACTTAAATCATGGGATTAATAATCATATTTCAAGGCTTATTTGCAAAAATGAGGAAATGATGAGAAAACACTTAAAACTACGAAATATGTTAAGTATTGTATGTTGCCATTTGTTTGCATGACAAATCAGGAGGGTCTCAAAAGAATCAAATTCTTTAGAACTGGAAGAGGCCTCATACAGCTTTTCCAGTTAACAGAGCTTGATATATTTTTGAGGTGTCTTCATCTCTGTAACTCTGCATTTCAAGGCCATCTCATTACACCAAGCTCAAATCCATCTCCTGTGAATCTTTCACTTGGGCCAATATTCCCAAACCTGTTCCCTTTCTCTTCTCCTCACTGTGTACCTTAATAAGTGCTGGAAAAAGGTAAACTTTGTGCCTTTGTAACATGGCACAGAAACAAGGTCCTACAGATTTATTTGTAAAATGGGTCATTTATGCAACACACAACTCAGTGTTGCATAAGGAGTATCTGGAAACTCTTCAAATTGCAGCCCATTGGCAGAACTCTCCCCTACATACCTTGTTAGGATCTTCTGTGAAGTGAATCTAAATGCCACCATCCTTGTAGGAGGCTACATGGGCGATGCAGCAGGTCCAGGAAATGCACACGGATGAGCCTCAAGACTGTAGGGAGCCAAACCCAGGATGCCCTCTTGATGCACATGCATGGGCTATAAAATGCTTCTGAGTAAGAAGATACTGAGAGAAAAGGAAGAAAAACATGACCTGCTATAGAATTTCTAGGTCCTTAGAGGGTTGTAGAGAGGAGGTTTGGAGTTGTAGGACACTCACTGCCCAAGAACACATACACCTGAGGATGTACACACCCATGAACATACATCTTCTCTCCCCCACAACCCACCCCACACTGCCACCCTGGGAAAATCCACAGCCCTGGAAGTAGATCGCTTTTGAGTGAAGTGGTCACCCAGGAATAGTGCAGGAGCAAAGGTGAATTCACATTAGTCTTTTCCTTCATTGACTATGCCTGGTACCATTCCATAATCAGTTTCACCAACCCGTTATGGGCTGTAGAAGGTGACCTTTCCTGGGACCAAAACAGTGTCTTAGGTTACAGTGGAAATATACTAAGGTAGGGATACTCTAACCATTCTGTTCACAACACAATAATAGACTGCCTTTCCTGTGACAGTGGTTGTCTTTTGTCTTGATAACAACTGTCCTCAGGGGATGTTGCTCTCCTATCATTTAAGGGAGCTCACCAGCTGTAGCAAAGATAAGGCAGGATAAGGACTCTACTCAAAAACCAGTGCAGAATAATTCAGCTTATCCCAAACTCCCAGCCAGTCGTCATTCAGGTGGCATTTGATCATTGCTGCTTTATGGAATGAAAGCCCAGCAGGTACATTTCATAAGGGAGATAAGGCACCTGCAAGTGAGCAGGAGTGGGTACAATGTAAGGTTGCCAGATAAAATACAGCATGCTGGTTAAATTTGAACCCCAGATAAACAACATCTTTTAGTATGAGTATATTCCATGCATGCTCAGTTAAATTGGAATTTCTGATCAACTAAATTTGTTCAGAATTATATCCCATGCAGTATCTAACCAAGGGAACTGAGTTAGGCAGGGAGAGGAAAGGCCAAGGATGTGACAGCCCTTCAGTGTTCTATGGAATTTGGGAAGAGTTTGCAATGGAATCAAAAGAAAATGTGAGGAAAAATATTGACATGAAGAAAAACCCACCCCTAATAAAAAGGAAACCCCACTATCATAGTCACTACAGATGGAAGAGTTGAAATTAGGCTAAAGGGAAAATAGAAGTATCATAATCCCTAAATGTTTTACTTGCACTTTTAATCTCTCAATCTTGAAGCATTTTTCTTGCACTACATTCACTGTGAGTTCTTTAATTCAAGTAGACTCCATGATTTATTCCAGAGTTTTTCTTGGAAAAACTGTCCAGTAAGAAACACATTCTAATTCAGGTTCATTTAATTTGCCTTCCCCATGCTTCCTAAAATCTCTTCAAGCCATTTACTTGCACACATTAAAAAAGATGCTCAGCATTTCTGCCCCAGAACCAGAACCAAACAAGTATGTAATCACTTAATGCAATTCTCTCCCTGACTTCCTAGAGGGGAATCTGGGCACTTTGAATAGAAATACAGAGCAGTGTGTCTACTCACCTTGCCCACCTTGGGTTTGACTCCCCTGCCCCCAGTTTATGCTTTCTTCCCAGAAGTAGTTCATCACCAACTTCTGCTTCCTTTCCAAATGTGAACCTTCCCTGCAACAGGCTCGGGGTAGCGTTTTCCCCCCAGGTGAGAGGGTGAAAGGCCTCACCTGGCTCATGAGCAGAGGTTGGCTCCTGAGTAGCAACCAGATGCTCACCGCCTGCAGCTTCAGTAGGAAAGGATCAATCTAGCATATAAAAGCAGGCACAGATAGATTGCTAAACACTGTAGTACAATGATGGCATACATCTCTGAAATGAGAATCTTGAAAATCAATAAGAATTGAAATTGAAAGAGGAAGAATTGGAGCTGTCAAAATGCAGGATGTCGGCAAGATATTTGAGCCCAGGTCCACGTTGGCTTCTCTGGCGCCCAGCAGAATTGTCTGTTAAGAAAACTTGTCTCTAGGTGATCTTTTTCATGTCTCTTTTTGAAAAACACTGTGTCTAAGCCCAGGGACTGGACTCTTCTCCCAAGTTGTAATTGACCTACACATCATGTCTGCACAAGAGTGAGGGGCATTCCCCTCAGCCAGAGAGGGAGGTCTGGGGAGGGAGGAGAAGCCAAGGGTCAGAGGCTTATGTGGGAAAGGGGTCTGGATAGAGGGAGGCACACCTCAACTTCATGCAATGATTAAATACAAAAATCTGTTGTCTGGAAGACTGGCCATAGGGGTACAGGGAGCAACCAGGCACAGTGAGAAAAAGACATCACAGAAAAACACTGAGTACCAGAGCCCTCTTCTGGCTCTTGGTTATAAGAAAAAATTCAGAATATGCCTTTTCACCTGTTCTATATCCTTTTTTAATAGATTTTTTAACTTCTATTTTTTCAAAATTGTACCAGTTCATGTTAACACAGACATGTCCTACTGTTCCACATTCTTGCCAACTCTTGGTAATGTCTTAGTTACTATGTTGGGTTTTATGTCTGGTTTTGCTTGGTCAGTCCAGTGGCGGAGTGTGGTTTGGCATTGTGGATTTGATTTCCTGATTTCTGATGGGATGGAGTACACTTTTCTCTGGATAGAACCATTTGGATATCCTCCTCGTAAAGAGTTACATACTTTGCCCATTTTAAGCATTGGATTCTTTATATTGATCTATAGTACTTTATATCTTCCAAATACTTTATTCGTTATATTGATTACAAATATCAATGTATTTTCTTTTTTCCTCTCTTAACAGTGTCTTTTGAACAATTCTTAATTTTGATGTAATGAAATTTTTTCTATGGCTAATGCTTTCCAGGTCCTGTTTGGATCTTTTATTTTTCTGCTCATCTTTTTTTAGGATTATGTTAAAGGATATTTCTTTGTGCATTGACTACCTACTGTAAAATCTAACTAGCATATCTGTTCAAAAGAACAATTTTGCCTTTGCAAGGTAAATAAAATAGCATAATTAAGATCATCCATTCATTTAACAAACTGTGTCTTGAAAACTTATGTATTGGTTTGAAATAGATGGATTAAAAAAAAAAAAAACACGTGCACGTAGACTTCCAAGTTAACATATTGTAATATGTTATACATATGTATAAGTTACATATGTGCAAGTTAACATATGTAATATGTAATAATGGTTTCAGGAGTAGAATTTAGTAATTTATCACTTCCATATAACACCTAGTGCTCATCCCAAAAAGTGCCCTCCTTAATGCCCATCGCCTACTTAGTCCATCCCCCACCCAACACCCTGCCAGCAACCCTCAGTTTGTTCTTTGTATTTAAGAGTCTTTTATGGTTTGCCTCCCTCTCTGTTTTTCTTATTGTTCCTTCCCTTCTCCTGTGTTCATCTGTTTAGTTTCTTAAGTTCCACATATGAGTGAAATAATGATATTTGCATTTCTCTGACTTGCCTAGAATAATTCCCTCTAGTTTCATCCATGTTGTTGCAAATAGTAAGATTTCATTCTTTACAATTGCTGAGTAATATTCCATTGTATATATTATCCATTTGTCAATCAGTGGACATTTGAGCTCTTTCCAAACTTCGGTTATTGTTAATAGTGCTGCTATAAACATTGGGGTATATGTGCTCCTTTAAATCAGCATTTTTTTATCCTTTGAATAAATACCTAATAGTGAAACTGCTGGGTCATAGGAGTGCTCTATTTTTAGTTTTTTGAGGAACCTCCATCCTGTTCTCCAGAGTGGCTGCACCAGTTTGTATTTGCACCATCAGTGTCAAAGAGATCCTCTTTCTCTGCATCCTTGCCAACGTCTGTTGTTTGGTGAGTTGTTAATTTTAGCCATTTTGACAGGTATGAGGAGGTATGTCATTGTGGCTTGCTATTTCCTTGACGATGAGTGATGTTGAGTGTCTTTTCATATGTCTGTTAGCCATTTGGATGGCTTCTTTGGAAGAGTATTCATCATGTCTTTTGCCCATTTCGTCACTGGATTATTTGTTTTTTGGGTGCTGAGTTTGACAAGTTCTTTCTAGATCTTAGATACTGACCCTTTATCTGATAGGTATTTGCAAATATCTTCTCCCATTCCGTTGGTTGTCTTAGTTTTGCTGGTTGTTTCCTTTGCTGTGCGGAAGCGTTTTATCTTGATGGGTCCCAATAGTTCATTTTTGGTTTTGTTTCCCTTGCCTTGGGAGATATGTTTAGTAAGAAGTTGCTTCGGCTGACCTCAGAGGTTGTTGTCTATTTTCTCCTCTAGGATTTTGATGTTTTCTTCTTGCACATTTATGTCTTTGATCCATTTTGAGTTTATTTTTGTGTATGGTGTAAGAAAGTGGTCCAGGTTCTTCTGCATGTTGCTGTCATTTTCCCAACACCATTTGCTGAAGAGACTGTGTTTTTTCCATTGGATTTTCTTTCCTGCTTTGTTGAAGATCAGTTGGCCATACATTTGTGGGTTCATTTCTGGATTCTCTATTCTGTTTAATTGATCAAAATGCTGGTTCGTGTCTGTTTTTGTGCCAGTACCATACTGTCTTGATGATTATAGCTTTGTAATACAACTTGAGGTCTGGAATTGTGATGCCTCCAGCTTTGGTTTTCTTTTTCAGGGTTGCTTTGGCTATTTGGGGTCTTCTGTGGTTCCATACACATTTTAGAATTGTTTTTTCTAGCCGTGTAGACAATGCTGGTATTATTTTGATAGGGATTGCATTGAATGTGGAGATTGTTTTGGGTAGTATCAACATTTTAACAATATTTGTTCTGACCCATGAGCATGGAATATTCTTCCATTTCTTTGTGTCTTCAACTTCTTTCATACTTTCATAAGCTTTCTGTAGTTTTCAGTGTACAGACCTTTCAACTCTTTGGTTAGGTTTATTTCCAGGTATTTTATTGTTTTGGGTGCACTTATAAATGGGAGAGAATCTTTTATTTCTGTTTTTGCTGCTTCATTTTTGGTGTACAGAAAGGCAACCTATTTCTGTATGTTGATTTTATAAGCTTCAACTTTGTTGAATTCAAGTATCAGTTCTAGCAGCTTTTTGGTGGAACCTTTGGGTTTTCCATATAGAGTATTATGTCATCTGAGAAGAGTGAAAGTTTTTCTTCCTTACTGATTTTGGATGCCTTTTGTTTCTTTTAGTTATCTGATTGCTGAAGCTAGGACTTCCAACACTGTGTTGAACAACAGCAGTGAGAGTGGACATCCCTGTTGTGTTCGTTACGTTAGGGGGAAGCTCGGTTTTTCCCTACTGAGGATGATATTAGCTGTAGGTCTTTCATACATGGCCTTTATGATCTTGAGATGTTTCTTTCCCTATTTTCAGGGTTTTTATCAAGAAAGGATGCTGTATTTTGCCAAATGCTTTTTCTACATCTATTGAGAGGATTGTGTGGTTCTTTTCCTTTCTTTTATTAATGTGATATATCACATTGGTTGATTTATAGATACTGAACCACCCCTGTAGCCCAGAAGTAAATCCCACTTGATCATGGTGAATAATTCTTTTAATTTATTCTTGTATTTGGTTTGCTAGTGTCTTGTATTTTTTCATTTATGTGCACCAGGGAGATGGGTCTGTAATTCTCCTTTTTAGTGGGGTCTTTGGTTTTGGAATCAAGGTAATGCTGGCCTTATAGAATGGTTTGGAAGTTTTCCTTCCATTTCTATTTCTTGGAGCAGATTTAAAAGAATAGGTATTAACTCTTCTTTAAATGTTTGATAGAATTCCCCCTAGGAAGCCATCCAGCCCTGGACTCTCGTTTTTTGGTAGATTTTTGATTACTGATTCAATTTCTTTACTGGTTATGGGTCTATTCTAATTTTCTACTTCTTCCTGTTTCAGTTAAAGTAGTTTGTGTTTCTAGGAATTTGTCCATTTCTTCCAGATTGCCCAATTTGTTGGCATATAATTGCTGATAATATTCTCTTATTATTGTTTGTATTTCCACAGTGTTGGTTGTGATCTCTCATTCATGATTTTATTTACTTGGGACCTTTGCTTTTTCTTTTTGATAAATATTCATAGAGGTTTATCAATTTTGTTAATTCTTTCAAAGAACCAGCTTCTGGTTTCCTTATAAATTAAGGGGTCTATACACCAAGAAGATCTAACAATTGTAAATATTTATGCCCCAAATGTGAAAGAACCCAAATAAGTCATTTAATCACAAACATAAACTCAATGATAATAATACCATGATAGTAGGGGACTATTAACACCCCACTTACAGCAATGGACAAATCACCTAAGCAGAAAATCAACAAGGAAACAATGGCTTTGAATGACACATTGGACCAGATGGACTTAACATATATATTCAGAACATTTCATCTTAAAGCAGCAGAATACACATTCTTCTTGAGGGCACATGGAACATTCTCCAGAATAGACCACATACTGGGTCACAAATGAGCCTTCAACAAGTTTAAAAGGATATTACACTATGCATATTTTCAGACCATAATGCTATGAAACTTGAAATCAACCACAAGAAAAAAATTTGGAAAGAACACAAATACTTGAAGATTAAAGAACATCCTACTAAAGAATGAATGGGTTGACCAAAAAAATAAGGAAGACATTAAAAAGTACATGGAAGCCAATGTAAATGAAAACACAACAGTTCACAACCTCTGGGATGCAGCAAAGGCAGTCATAAGAGGGAAGTATATAGCAGTCCAGGACTTCCTAAAGAAGGAAGAAAGGTCTCAAACCTAACCAAGCTAGAAAAAGAAAATAAAGCCCAAAACCTGCAGAAGAGGGAAATAATAAAGATTACAGCAGAGATCAATGATACCAAAATAAAAACCTGTATAACAGTGCACATATTTTTTCATTAGCTCCATGTTTATCTTTCACATCAAAGATTTCACTGGTAACATTCTATGTTCTCTAAAGTCACACTCTGCAAACCTTAATGTGCCTCCAGATCATCTGGAGATCTAGTGAAAATGTAGCCTCTGATTCAGTAGGTCTGAGGAGGGACAAGACTCTGCATTTCTCCCAGATCAAGGCAGTTGATGAAGAGAACACACTTGGAGAGCAAGGTTCTCCAGCACAAGGCAGATTTTATTACCATGAAGAATATATAAGCAACATTATTTATGTACTAAGTACTACATCAGTAGGATTTTAAATGGACTTAACTTTTTTCCACCCAAGATGTCCTTGAACTAAACAGACCTCTATTCTCAATTTTTCTCAGATGTAAAGTAGAATATAAGCTCGTGACCTCTAGCATTTTAAAATATCTAAACAGTTTGGGGGTGTGGATCAGCTTGCCCTGCTTCTAAAAGCAGGGTTCTGAAGCCAGATCCCATGAAACAAAGCCAACCATTTGGCCACATAAAGGAGTATCTTCTCTGAAAGAACTTTACTATAAAATTTGGATTCGAAGCTTAATTTGAAATAAACTACCCTCCTCTTTCTTTCTCATCCTAATACTTGCTAATGTTCTATTCAGGTTCTCCCTGCCTGCCTTGGAGGAGGCTAATAGTAGTGACCCTTTAAATTTTAGTATCGTGAGCAACACCATGTTTTGAATACCACCTGAATATGATCCATTTTAGGCTTAGCTACTTTAAAAAAAAATGGCTTACAGAGGAGAAAACTGGCAGATACTCTGTGGCCAGGTGATCAAGGTCTGCATTGCCAGTGAGAAATCACATCAATAGCCTCAACCACTGGATATGATATAACTAGAAAGGCACTTTACTTTGTAGCCTTTCTTCTCAAAAGCCCATAACCCCAGGGTAATCCTGAGAAAACCAGCACACAAAGCTGAAATGAGGGACGTTCTACAAAATATCTGACCAATAATCCTCAAAAGTTTGAAGGTTATTACAAAGACTGAAAAAGTGCCACAAGATAGTGGAAATTAAGAAGGAGACATGCTGACCTAATGCAGTGTGGTTCCTGGTTTCAATCTTGGAACAGGAAGAGGACATAATATGGGAAAACTGGTGAAATGTGATTTAAGTTTAGAGTTCACTGTAATGTAGCAATGCTGGTTTTGGACTTCAGACAAATGTACCATAGTAATGTGCAAACATTGGGTGAGGGGTATATGGGAACTCCCTGTACTAATTTTGCAACGTTTCTGTCAATCTAAAGTTATTCCCAAATGCAAAGTTTATTAAAAACGGCATTGAAGGCAGGATTAGGGGAGAACAACACCTAAGGGACTACTAGAACATCCTCTGTAAAGCATATTTCATGGCATTTTTTTCCCTGTGTGTGTGTGGGGAGGGGGATGGCGGGGGTAGGATATTGTACAGGAGTGTATATTTTGCTAATGACCTATGGAGAAAATAACACAAAAATCAGACTACTTCTGGTTCAAAAGAAAAGCAAAAGAACACCTCAGTGTCCTTAAAAAAAAAAAAAAAAAAAAAAGTCCTTAGTCATGAAAGTTAGCTCAGATGCTCAGCTGACATGTACCAAATTGCTCTGAAAGAAAGCAAAGTCTAGAGGAACTGTTGAAAAATCTGTCGAGTGACTAATCCCAAGTTGGATCCCAGTGGAGGAAATTGGAGAGATCCATTAGGCAGACGAGGCTGTCCATTTCCTCAGAATTATCGACCGTGGTGATGTCCTTGCTCTGTGCGCATGTGCCACCGGAGAAGCTCCCCAGCCAGAATCAAGTTAAGTGGAAACATCACAATCAATAAAAGACACTCTATTTTCCATTTGCTCATTGTTTTTTAAGGGCTTATTTTGTAACAGCACGAGAAGGATTCAATTCAATATCAATTCACCTTCTGGGTGGGAGAGGACTCCAGATATTGACTTTTAGTCCCTGACAAAATTTGTGACAAGGTTCCGTTTGCTAACATTCTGACCAAAGTGCAAACCTCAGCCATTGGAGGAACCAGGATAAGCAGATGTTCAGCATCACTTCATGATACTGGAACCTCTTTCAATGCATCAACAAAGTCCACAACAAATGTCAATTGCACACCTACTGGCTGCTGAGCCAGCCAGCCAAGCACTTCTCATGGTTTTCAGTGAGTTGCCAAGAGTTGTTCCAGTCTGGGCTTTGCTTCTTCCATATTAAATAGGAGCTAAATGAGTCGTCTTCCAGGTGTTTATACCATTCTATGTTTGTATTCAAGGGTGACTTAAATGATACTGTTTAAAGTAATGTTGGACCTTTACATTGACCTTATGTATTTTACTTTGTGGAATTGCAGTTTTTGAGTTTGTGTTGGTGATGGTGGTGGTAGTGATGATAATGGGTTAGACTCGCCATAGACCGATTTTTTTCATTTTCCGCACTCATGCCCCTGCCCCCAAGTGAAAATTACTAGGATTAACCAAGGATGTGGTTCTGTATATATTTAATACAATTTAATAGAGCAAATTATTTTCAAAGATGGCTGTGATCATTCCTCCCACGAATGTATGCATACACACCTCTGCAACATGACTTTGCAGCTCTTTCCATTAAGAGAGAAAATCTTGTTTCCGATTCTGTGTCTCCCTCTCTCTCTGCCCCTCCCCCGTTCATGCTCTGTCTCTCTCTGTCCCAAAAATAAATTAAAAAAAAAACGTTGAAAAAAAAAAATTTTAAAAAAAAAAAAAAAAAAAAGAGAGAAAATCTATTTCTTTACCCCCAGAATCTGATTTGACTTGCTTTGGCCAGTGGGATATTTGCCAGTGTGGTATGGGAGGCTTGAAAATGTGCACTTACTGGGGCTTGTTTTCTCTTCCAAGAATCCTGCCCTCATATGAGCAAGCCAGGGCTAGCCTCCTGGAGGAGGAGAGGCCACAAAGACAGAGGCCCTGCCTGTCCCACCCATCCCAGTGATGGCGTCAGACAAGGGAGCGAGGTCCTCCTAGGCCACATGGCTTCAGCCAAGCCAATTCAGAGCAGCAGCACTGCCAAAGTAACTCACAACAGTGATAAATGCTGTAAGCTATGTTTTGGAGTGCCTTGCTACATAGCAAAAGCTAACTCCTACAGTATATATTCTTTGTTAGAATGGTTTAGTTTTCTCATTTATAGTAAGTCTTTAGAGGCTCAAACCCTAATTCAGAGCAAATATCTTGCCCTCAGAATCTGCCTCTACCTGGGAGACAGAATTAATTGCTCTTGATAATTCTGTGCCACTCTGTTAAAACATGTGGCAATTATGTCATACCTTTATTGTCCACATCTGTGTTTCCCTCTGACTAAGCTCTAAATGGAAAAGTTTGTACACCTTTGGGCATGGCCCAGTCTTCAGTATGGTAGACACTGGAATATTAATAAATGTAGAAAAGTTCTAAGAAAATGATTTCTTAGTGACTTCTTTGTGCTGGGATCAAGCAGTGTATTCCACCTGCTTGAGTTTTGGCTAACCTGAGAAATAAGACTGAGGAGATGGAAAATAAAGATTATAATATCTACTCCTGATAAAACCTAGGTAGAAGACATGGTTTATCTGTCATCCAGTGCTGGCAAATACTCAATTCCAGAATTAACCAAATGGGACTCACTCAGGTATAGGCTGTACTATATGAAACTCCATTTGAGTGGAATCTGGAAAGACTCTCTTTTTATCCCTCCCCTACTGTAGAGTTGACCCCACTCTCTCCATGACCCCATTGTACATATGTCTGTTTTGGTGTTCACAAATCTTCCTGGCAGTCTTAATAAATTACCAGCACATCTCTCCCCCAAACCAAGATTACAATCTCTTTGGCTCAAGGCCTGGCATGTTAGTTATTTCTGTATCATTTGTGTCTGGTGGAGATCTAGGCACAGAGTACTTAGTAAATACTTGTTGAAAGACTAAGCTTTGTAATTGTGACTCTGGAGATAGTTTGACTTCTCCTTTCTCAGTTCATTGGCATTGAAATAATCACAATTAGGACATGGCATATGTCACATAGGACACATAACAGCTTATGGACAAAAGGGAAAATCAAAGCTGTATATGACGCTAATTTTAATAGGCACATGCTCACTTAAGGAGAACAATTAGAACTCACTGCAGTAATAAGCAATGATGTACTATTTGTGGACTAACTTAACCACCCTCATATTTGCAGTGTTTTTTAGAGACTTAAAGATGATGTGACTATGACATGTTCTAAACACTGAATATGGTGTTAACCAACTTTTTGTTCTTCGTATTTTTATTAACTTTTAAAGGCTAAATGCCTTTGAAGATGTTTGTGTAACAAACATTGTCTGATTCTGGTGGGGTGTATGGTACTTGATAAAAATACAGATTCCTGATCTCCATTTCCAGCATCATTTGATTGGAGACGTCCGGATAGAGACCAGTGTTGTGTGTTTAACAGCTAACTAGGTGACTGATTCAGGGATTCTATTGGCCATCTCCTGAATAAGGGATCTTTAGGTTGAAAGGAAGAGAGATCTGCTCAATGAGTTGAAGTTCAAAGGTCCTTTTTCTTTTGTAAGGATACAGAGATCTCCCAGGAACCCAGTGGCTGTCACACAATCAGACTTCTGCAAGGTCCAGCCCCAGGGCAGCTCCAGGGACTGGCTTGCTCTCCACCTCTGAGTCTTCATATCTGATCCTTTCTCACTCTCAATCAGCTGCCTTTCAGTCCTTGGTCCTTAGGACGTGGGCATGTGCTGCCACTGACTGTGTCCCAGCTCTTCCCCTAGATTCCTCACAACCACCTGTGTCTTTTGTTTCAAATTCCTGAGAGGCAATCTGATCAGTTCAATGCATCCTCTGGAGACCTGGTACCCAAGTCAAAGGTCAGGAAAACCTCTGAGAATTCATTTCTATTCAAGGATTTCTACTCCTTGTCCAGGCAGCTGGGGGCTGGCAGTGGAAAGGAAGGTTTTGAAGAAGACCGTGGCAGGGAGGCTGAAGGCGCACTGGCAAAAAGTCTGTTATTAACACAAACGCCTTCTCACCATTTTCAGTATCTGACTTTGTGACCAGTGATAAAATAGGGAGTAAATTTGTCTCCACGAAAGACCTTTATCTTCAGGGATATTAGCCATACAGTAGGGGATATGTAACACTGCTGTGGAGTGTGGTGTTTTAATAATGCAAATATCCAAAAGGGGGAGTTCTAAGATGTTTGGATAGTGAAGAACTTCTAGAACCCAAAGGCTAGGAAATAGAAGATAATCAACTTGGAAAGGCCTTCTATTCCTTTGAGTCAAACTTTGAGTACTCATTTTGCCTTTGTACTCCTGGGCATTGATTGCATTAAACCCCATCTTGCTAGTTAGAGTTTTCTATGTTAGGGTGACTTTATTTACTTATCAGAGTCGGTAGGTGTTTGAGTTACTTGATGGAAATTTACCTTGATGAACTCATTTTGCATGTTAGAAGTAAAGAAAACCTCATACTCAGAACTGATCTCCTCGGCAAAATATTAAGGAGCTTGTGTATGTGCACTCTGCCTCCCCACCCCCACAGCCACCCTCCCTGTGTGTGTGTGTGTGGGTGGGTGGGTGCATGCGCACACGTGTGTAAATAAGAAAAGGTAAAAAAAAAAAATTGGAGTCGAAAACCAAATTATTTTCCTGAAATGTGTAAACTTCCCCCAGGTTAGAAAGATTTCATTTTGGACAATGCAATGAAACTTAAGTAATCATCTAAGTTGTGCGTCTGTATGTTTGACAGCAGAGCCTTCAAAATATTTTGATATGCAACCTTTCTTCTTTTCCTTTGTGTTGTCAGACAACATGCCAGCTGTCAGACGGAGGGAAGCAAGAAACTTTGGCATCACTATTCCTGCCACCTTCACCATGGAGTTCCTATAAATAGCATAATAGGATAAACCAGCCTCAGAGGGAGAGCAGCAGGTGGCACTCGTTGTATCCAGAGCTGAAGGTGTAAATGAATTTCAATGCCCTTTTGATACCCCAAACAACAATAAGATTACAAAGAATGAAGCTTTTGTTAGAGAGCCCAATATTTGAAGTAAATAATAATGATGATGATACTTTTCATTATCTGGCAGCTTTTCCCTTTGAAAGAGTTTTCAAAGAAGAAAGCGTCCTGTTTTCAGAACAGCCAGTGTCCCCTCTTATCTCTCTAAAGAGTCTCTCTGAACTCCCTCTTTTAAGAAAGGGGAGGTGATACTGATCTGAGCCAGGTGGTAGGTGGAGGGAATTAAGTCTGTTGTTGAAATGTTAATATAAAACACATCTTGCTGTAATTACCAGAAAAGGAAATCATGGTGGCCTTCATCAGGAATGTTCTTTGTTGTCACCCTATTTCTCAGCTTTGGCTTCTGTCCATTCCTTGTCATTTCAGATTTACCACTACTTTTTAGAGCCCGTTTACAGTTCCGTCTCCTTTTCTTTCTGCCCTGATTGCTCCATTTTGAAGAAATCTGCTCTCTGACCACATAGCATGAAGAGAAACAAAACTTGTCACATGGTTTGGCGTCTGTATCCTCCTCTAGCTGTGTCTGACTTGGCCTCCAATGTGGTCTCATGGTGTCCAACACATTTCTGGATTCACAGTGGCCACATTCTCCTTTAATCACAGTCTACACAACCAGGGAACACCATACTGGGATCAAAAGAGGAATGGGCGATGATGATGAAAGTTTAGCCCTTCTGACCTTGTGACCTCTTTCTCACCTTCTGTCTTTACCTGTGTCTTTTCAGCTTCCAACTATGGCTCTTCTCTCTCTCTGTCTGGTCCACACTTACTCTTCCAGCGGCTGGCAGGTTCAGCAAACTCCATGTGGTCAGCTCCACTCTTCCCCCAGCTGTAGCTGTGCAAACTCCTTTGACTCCTGGTTCCTCTGGGTGACTGTTCTGCCTTAGCCACCATGAGGAGGAATGGACCACAGGTGCTCAGTTGTAAATAATTAACCTTATGCCTTGCAATCGACTAAAATCAAGCCACACTTTATATTAGAGCCACAGCTGTACATAATCTGACCCTCGGCTTCTCTAGACTTTATCCTCCTTTCTCTCTCCTTCCCTCACCAAATTCTGGCCTTTGTGCCCCTTGAAGCTTCAGGACCCTTTCACTCCTCTTCTGTCTGGAGTGCTTGCCCTACAGCTGGTCCAGCTGTTGCTCATCTTCTCAGCTCACCCTTCCTAAACTTGACATCCAATTACTCTCTCCGTCTATTTTCACTTCCTTCACAGCAATACATAACTATCCATAATTCCCATTTGTTAATTTGCTTACCATAGATCTTCTCCCATCAAACGAATGTAAACTCTATGACAGCAGGGGCTTTATATTTTCTATCACCATGAAGCCACTTAATATAGAGAATGCTTAATGATGAGTGTTGGCATGGATGTGGAAGGAATGAGAACACAGAGAAAGTTCTTTAGTAATGTCTGTTCTCTGTGTGCTTTCTTTCACTTCAGGGACCATACTCTATTGTTACATACAGTTTGGCACCTAATTGAAAACTGAATTGTTAATGTCACAGATGCCAAATTGTCTTAGTGAGCTGTGGCTGGAGATCCATACCAACCCTTGGTTAATCACCCGTTGTTACTCACATTTGAATAGAGTGAAGCCAATGTCTAGTTGATCGTTTGCTGAATCTACCACGTGGATGAGACTGTAGTGCTACCTCTACTGTGTGGAGATAATATGCCACCAGCAGCTGTGTCTGCTAAGGCCTATTCAGTGTTCAAAGTGGGTTCTTCCCAGTAGGCCTTGTTGATATGTACACCAAAACCGACATCTGGGAAGATGAAGTAATACCAATTACCTGCATTTCACAACAAGCCAACCAAAGTTCAGAGCCTCAACTGCAAAGTTGTTGAAATAAAAAATAAATGAACAGATGTGCTGGTTGTAAAATCCAGTTTTATGTAATTCCTGCTGTACCACTGTCTTTCTCTTGGTCCTCTGCATTTTTCTAGTTTCTTCTGTTCTCTACAATTAGTGTACCTGCATGAAAGTTCTATGACCCACAGAAGGTGGGCTCCACAGCAACATAAACCAGTGTCTTTTGTGAATTCCCTTAAAACGTGTTCCTGGGAGAGTGCTGGAGGAAGTCCCCTTAATACTAGGGTGGGGTCTGCAAATTTTTTGGCAAAGAGCCCTATGGTAATTTTAGACTTTGCAGGCAAAAAGGCAAGATCCGGGATCTTACATAATACTTACATGATAAGAGATGAATTTCTGCAATTTTTTTTCAACAATGTGAAAATGTAAAATCTTCTTAGCTCATAGACCATATGGAAACAGCCCAATTGGACCTGAGGGCTACAGTTTGAGGGCTTCTCCAGGGGAAGAACAGAAATATTAGCCCATGACTCCTAAACCAACACCACTCCTAAACTCCTTGACCTTGCCTTGAGCCACAAACCTGGCTCCTTTTTCGGGTGTGCTCACTTCCATACTTGTGTCCTGGGAGCCCCTTCTGAATTCTGTAACATCTGTGGAAAGTTGGGAGAGACCCTATCTTTTAACTTGGCCACAGGGGATTTATTTGCTCACTGGAACCTCATGGGTTGGGGGGGGGGGGGGAGTGTCGCTGGTCTGTTGGGGACAGGAACCTTGTTACGGCGTTTGCTATCTGGCTTTCTTTCTCACTTACTCTCTTCAGACCTCTCACAGAAGCCTTTCTGCTCATTCAGTTCTCTGGAACACATGGCTTAACTGAACCCTCATTAGACTTGTTTACTGAAAATCTAGCAATGCACAAAACTTTGTCTTTCGAGCAGTGCTGTACTGACAGGACTACCATGGCAAATGGAATTAGGCCTATTTAGAGTTCTGTTTCTCTATATGTATAGGTAAAGAACCTCATTTTTAACTGAAGTGGGCAGTAGTTAGGATAGAACTTTAAGAACTCCCTAACAAACAATTTAAGACTGGGTCATGCCTTAAACCATATTTTGGCTATAACATGTTTCACTTCAATGAAAATTCTTTCCAGTGCATTTTTTTTTCTGTGTGTGCGTGTGCGTGAGAATCTTTTCTTAAAATTTTTTTAACGTTTGTTTATTTTTGAGAGAAACAGAACATGAGTGGGGGAGGCAGAGAGAGGGGGAGACACAGAATCCGAAGCAGGCTCCAGGCTCCAAGCTGTCAGCACAGAGCCCAACGTGAGGCTTGAACTCACGAACTGTGAGATCATGACCTGAGCTGAAGTCGGACGCTCAACCGACTGAGCCACCCAGGCGCTCCAAGAGAGAGAGAATCTTAAGCAGGTTCAGTGCCCATTGAGGAGCCTGATACAGGACACCATCTCATGACCGTGAGCTCATGACCTGAATGGAAATCAAGAGTTGGACACTTAACCGACTGAGCCACCCAGGCGCCCCTTCCCAGGGGTTTTTAATAGGACTTGAAACACCATTCAGAGTTGGAGGCACAGAGTCAGGATCTTCCCAGATGAAGCCAAAGCAGAGCTCTTTTCCCAAATACAGTTAACCCTTGAATAATACCCACCCCACCCCCACCACCGCCAAAACTTCACTAACTTTTGACTCTTGCAAAATGTAACTCCTGATAGTCTACTGTTGACCAGAATTCTTACTAATAAACATTCAATTTATACATATTTTGTACCGTATATGTATTATATACTATATTCTTACAATAAAGTAAGTTAGAGAAGAGAAAATGTTAAGGTCATAAGGAAGAGAAAATACATTTATAGTACTGTATGGTATTAAAATATATGCATGTGTAAGTGGGCCTGTGTTGTTTAAAACCTGTTGTTCAAAGGTAACTGTACTCCATTTTACTGCCTCCTTCTCAGGATGTGGATGTTTCCACTTCCTGACACCTTGCAGTTGTGGTCTCTGACTTGCTTTGGATGATAAAATTTGAGAGGAGGTAGCATGTGTCTCATCTAGGTGGAAATACTTAATTGCCAGAGCAAGGGATTTTTTTTTTAAACCCAGCTACAGGGAACATGGAAACCCAGTAGGTAAACAGTCCTCCATCAAACTGTACAGAGTATGCAGTACAAGCAAGAAGTAGACCTACATCTTTTTAAGTCACCAAGATTTGGGATTTTGCTCTTATTTATTGCTGCACAACTCAGCCCATCCTGACTGCTATCCTCAGTCTAGCCCAAAAGCATGAGAGTAGAAGAAAAAATCTGTCCAGCTGGTTGTTTGGAAGAATCACTGATAATAGTGGTTTCTAGTTAGGCTATTCTGGATACAATTGTCCTGTGCACCATGCATGTTGAGCTGGAGCCATGGGCGGTTGCGTATCTTTGAGTAGGAAATCAAACCTCTATCACAGAGAGGGAAAACTGCACTGGCTGAAAATAAAATCTAGGTACTGGGGTGAATCCCATTGCATTGTGTTCTGAAAACATTTATTGAGTGCTTCTGTGTGCAAGACACTGTTGGAACCTCAGACTGCTTTATCAGTTTCTGAAGGAGAACTGCAAGTATTTTCTTTCTTACTTGTTTTCCTTGTGGTCAAGCAATTAGTTAAGACACCTAATTAGCAGCTATTGTACCTCTGTGCAGACAATTTACAAGTCTGTTCTCCAAAAGGGGAAATGTTAATGAGAAGAGAATCCTGTGGCTGAACTCTGGAGGGGACAACTGTCTCCCTTCATTGTATTCACTGGGCAACTTCCTTCCTTCAGTGTGCTGAACTCAGTCTGAAAAAGCCTCCAGCTACTCACGTGACACAGGGTTTATTTTTACCTCCTCAGATTGAAACCCTATTGCTAGTTTAGTGAGCCCTCTTGACCAGCATGAGCAGGTAATGTGAAAAATCAAAACTGACAGCATATTTAAATCACACCCCTAACCCACATTGGGTATGTGTACATCTCATGGTACCATTTAAATCCCCAGATGAAAAAGCAAGGGACATTATTACAATTGCTAGAGGATGGGTCCTGAAGGTAGAACTTTCCAACTACTAAGGACCAAGGATTGGGCAGTCTATGTTTAAGTTGCAAGGGGTGGGGTGGGGGGGGTACATTTAGCCACTGACCATTTAAGAAACCTGGAGAAGCCACAAACTATTAAGGTATATGTTCTTATTTTTGTCCAACACACACCTATAGCTACTATAGAATTTCCAGTCCTAAGCAAGATCAGTAGAGAATCATCTTTTTCTCCTCTTGGTGCAAAATAACCAGTTTTATTCAGGAAGTATTTTTGTGAATTGCCATTAAACACTTTGTTAGTTGAATAAGGAAATGGCAAGCTCATAAACAAGTGTTTTTTTCAACCCAAGTGTTGATGATACTACTTTTGCTTCTGGATTTTCTTGAGTTATACTCTGCCTATATGTAAAATGGAAAAGAACCTTGTGAATTTTGAATCCTAAATATTTCTGTGTATGGGAAGGGGAAGTAGAAATCTGACAAGGGAGGCAAATCAGAGGCTCTTGCGAGGAGGAGGAAAGAATAAGCATTCCCATGTTGGCAGGACTTTGAGAATTTGCCTTTTCTGTCCAAAACCAATATCTGAGTCATGATGTCAATACTTTTGAGACTAGAAGCAAATATTGAGTATTAGAAATAGAGAACTTCCTTTTTGTTAAAGGGGCAAGGAAGCACCCTTTGACTTATCAAAATTCCTTCCACAGTTAAAGATGCTCAGAGAATAGAACACTCAATTTTGAGCAATCTTTATAAGGTAGGATAATGGGAGATTTGCTTCACATACAAAGCTTTGTATATCTTCCAATAAGTGCACTTAGTTCCTCTAGCATTGATCAGTGAGGCTGTGGGTCTCCGAGTTCTGTATGGAATGTGGCTTCAAATTCTCTTGACTTCTGATTCTACCCTGGCTGCAACGACCTGTTCACACAGGCTTCAGGCAGCTTTCTGCAGGTAGAAATAAACAGCATCTTGCTTGGGTGTGTATCCCAGGCCTCCTGAATTTGTTTCAGGAATTCCCTGACATCATGGCCCAGTGGGACTGTCAGAGCTGTTTGGCAGGTTTGCAGGTGCATCCTAGAAGCCTAGGAATTAATGATCCTTTGGGAAACTCTTGGCCAATGGGAGTTGAGAGTTGAGGAATAAATGCTTTCTCTTTCTCTTCTCATCCCCTAGGGTAACCACTTTTAAGGCACATTTGACAAGGCTTCTAAGAAGGTCTTAAGGGATCTAGCATTGCAGTGTCTACAGTGCGGGCCAGATTGATAGCATGTTTTTGTGTTGCACCCCCCCTCCCCTCCGCCCATTCCTGTCTCAGTCCTATAGTCCCTCCCTCCTGCCCAGGCATCCTTTGTCAAAGAAACCACTTGCATACAAAGTTTGTCTCAGGCTCTCTTGAAAAAGCCTGTCCTAAACACATTCTATTCTTAACCCTCCACCCCTCCCCCGCCCACCACCATCCTCTGCCTAAGTGTGTAATTTCAGACTAAATTCAGTCTTACTGCTGTTGGGACATTATTAGTGAATATGAAAGATCCCACTTTTACATTTCCAATATGGTTTTAGCACCAGGGGCCAGTGGACAGAAATGATCCCATTAAAATGGCCAATGACCTATTTTTTTTTTCCTTTTGATATAGGAGAGGTTCTTCTTATGTGTGTTTCTAGCTCCCTGTATTGCTCCTTTGTGAGCCTCATTATAAAACCTTGACCTTCAGGAAAGAAATTAAAGGATAGGGACATTTCATGGTACTCGTGTTCATTCTCTGGATGCTTTTTGATCTTTGCAAAGTATAAACAGTCTGGGGAGAGTGCTGATGAGGCCAGTGCTGTAGCCTTGATCCTGGCATGAGCTGATTAGCCTTGCATGGCAGAAAACCATCACGTAGGCTGAAGGTGCATTCTGAATTCTGGTGGAACATGGTGTGTCTGCTCTTGGCCACCCAGGGTAGCAGATGACAATGTGCATTTCACCCTCCCTCCCGAACACGAAACACAACCTCCCTGTGACAGTGATTCGGATGTGCAGTGTTGCCCGTGATGAGACGAACACGTTGATGTAATGGGGCATTTATAGGTGGCTGAGCAGGGCTCAGATAGGACTCGTGTAGGCAGTGCCCTGAAGTTAGGAGTGGGAGGGCAGGAAACCATCAGAACTGTTTGCAGAGGAGACCAGGGACTTGGGCAGATGCTGGATGCGAGCAGCGTGGCTTCAAGGCACACAACCTAGGTGTGGTTCTCCTCTAGCAGGGAGCCGAGGAGGGGCTGGGTTCTCCACTCCCCGTGGCATCTCTGAGGCATCGGTGGGATTGGTTCCATGCTGAGATGGCACAACCACGTAGCCGTGGGCATTTGTGCATATGTGGAAGGGGATGGGGACAATGCTAAGAGAATCAGAGTCAGCCAAGCTGCCAAGTGCTCTTAAAACTGTGCTTACGGTGCACTCACTGTGGCACTTTCTTTCTTGTCCCAAATGAGTTGACTCTGTAGCCATGTTTCTAATGGCAGTGGGTCATCTGGCAACTCAGGAAGCTGCTGTTGTCTCTGAATTTCAAAGAATGCCTGGTGACCCCCCAGGAGGGCCGCAGCTTGGCAGAGACTTTGCTAAGGGTAGAATTCGTTCTCCAGGGTAAAGCATGTTTGAGTTTAATTTTGTGTTCTAGGAATGTGGAGTGGTTTTTATTTTTGAGGTGAAATTCATATAGCTTACAATGAACCATTTTAATGTATACAAGCAGTGGCATTTAGTGTATTTACAATGTTGAGCTACCTGCTTGCAAAATATTTTCATCACCCCCAAATAAGACCCTGCAGGAATGTCATAATGTGGTTTTAATACCTGACTATGATGATAATTGCTTTTTTATGAGGAGCCAAAAAAAGTTCTAAGAACAAATATATACTCCTTGTTAATTTTATTCTATTTTTTAATGACATAACTTTATTTTTGTTCCTTCCAATTTATAGATGCAATGTATTTTCAATTCAGGAAACTAAAAAAATAATTGTGAAAATCATAAGGCAAAAGAATACCCAGACACCATATGAAGAAGGTAGAAGACTAGTTGGGACAAAGTTCTAGCAAAACCTTTTGCTAAGTTTACATGCTCTGCTCTATAGCCCATGTCTGGATCAAGACAAAGAGTCATGGATGAGAATTCCCTGAAAGAATTTGGACAATGTGTCTTCCTGAAAGTCCCATGTGATTTTTGCCCTTCTTCTTCTGGTATGCTTGAGAATTATTGGTTACACAGCAGGAGTGGTTTACAATCAAGTCAGACTAGAGGTAAAAATCCAAGCCCTGCTGCTTACTAGCTATGTGACTTTGGCAAGATGGGTAACATTTTTGTGATCCTTGGTTTTCTTATCTGTAAAATGGGGTTGGTATCTGCCTCGTGAGTTTATTGTGAAAGGTAAATGCCTGGCACATAGTGCTGAGAAAATGAAAATGTTTTAAAAAGAGACAACCATAAAGACAGGCAAAGATACAGATGTTTGGGGGCCAGCTCAGGCCAGCACCTCTCTCATGGCAGGTTTGATTTAAGCTCATGCTACCAAAAATGGAATCAAACTCCCACATACTAAAGCCAGGATGGCAAATGTCTACTGTTGGGCATTGTTCACTACTGCCAGAGACTGTCTCCCAATTTACAGCAAGATCACTTTGGGTAGCAAGTGACTCTGTGGTACGTCAAAAACGTACCAGAGAAATGGCAGTAAGTTGTGAAGGGAAGGTTGTGTGTTCTGTACCTGACTAGCTCAGTTGCATGGGAGTTTCGGAACAGGCCCCTCCCAAGGCTATAAATGACACTGGCGTGACAGGCATGGACCTGCTGCCGATGGTAGGATGCCTGATTCTCATGAGGCTGAGAGGAAACTCATGCCCCGAGGGCTGGTTTTGAGTAGGACCTGAATACATCATTTCCTGTGATCCAGGTATGGAATGCAATTTAGAATCCCATTAGTTTTGCCTGGGTAATATATCCAGCCTCTCCAATTTGTAATTTATTCAGGAAATTGTTGAACATCTATGGGTTAGATGCTGCCCAAGGTGTTGACATCTGGAAACGAGACATGGCCCCGGCCATCATGAGAGTCCCAGGCTGGAATGGCCATTCCTTGGAGCATCCTGGGGGGGGGGGGGGGGGTGTCTATCACCTCTCAAGACATATATCCCATCCATCAGAAAAGCTTTCCATGACCAGACACATTTGGGAAACTGTGAGTAGGACATAAGTTTCATTAGGGTTTAAGACCTCTAAGATGTGGTAAAGGGAAAAAAGACAAAGTAACTTAATGTTCCCAATGTTAAAGTAAATAGGAAATCTTTTTGCCACTTAAAACTTCTTAAGGTAGCCTGGACCTGGTATTCCCTGTGGGTCTAGAAGAAATCTGTCCTAAGTTTTCCAGACTGAGATTCATAAACCAATACAAAAATTATACTTCTTCTATAGATGCAGATGTATGTCATGCCTTGGGAAACTTTGAGATCTGATTCCATTTCAAAACCCCCCCTGAAAGAGATGGTAAACTGAAATGTTTGTGCAGCCAGCCAGCTTAAGATCAGTAGGAGTGGCTGCCTGGGAGTTTGTCTGTGCTCACTGACAAATTGGTGGCAGTGCTGTGACCTGGAAACACACATCCCTCCGCTCCAGTTGGTCTCTGCCGGGTAGTGTGAATGTAGGTCAGACCAGTAAGCACTTGTTTCTTAGGATAGCATGGAAACCTGTATTTTTTAGATTTGAAATTTCACAACTGCAACCTTGTAAAACACTGTACTGGCCAAACAAAACAACAAAAACACACTTCTATAGGCCAGCCCTTGGAGAGGAGCTACCAAGCTGTGACCTCACCCTGGGGAGATGGGTGGGAACCCTTTGCAGATTAGTAAAATCTGTAAAACAAAGGGTCTGGGAGTTCCCAAGGCAATTACCATGCCTAGGTAATTATGTTGGTGACCACATCCTCCATGCTCTGGAGATTCCCTGCCTGTGCCTCTTCCTTGGCTCTCAGTCAACAGCATTGACACAGTTGATGCCTTTCTTCCCAGAGACGGGTTCTGCAGTTAGCTTGCAGGGCAGCTCCTCCCTCTGCTTGGCTGGTTTTCCTTTTCTCCCCAAGTCTGGAAATGTTGGAAAGCCCAGGGTATAGTCCTGGACTCTTGGTTCTTCCTCATTTACACTCGATTCCTCAGAGATAGCACACAGCCTGTGCTGCTAAAGCCCTGTGAGTGCATATTTATATTACTAGCCCAGTTTTCATTCCTGAACTTCACAGATGTATCTACAAGTCTCTTCTTCAGTCTAGTAGATCTTGAACCTGGCAGATCCAAAGCAGAATTCCTGATTTTTTTCAATCCCCAAAACTTCTCCACACACGTCCTTCCTCATCTTGATCACTGGAGGCAACGGACTTTATGGCTAATTCCTTCCCTTCCTTTAAGTCTTGAACACTCCCTTCTCAAGGAAACCTGTTTCAGATTGTGCAGCCTACCTTTGTTATGTCTGGTTCCTCCTACTCTTATCAGTCTTCTTCCACAGCACTTCCTTCTAATCCACAACATGTTTTTATGTTTGCTCAGCATCTGCCTGCCCACATTAGAATGTGAACTCCACAGGGGTTGAGGATACTTGTCTGTTTTATTTCCTAAGATACCCTGGGATTCAATATGAAGCACATAGTAGATAATAAATGTTTGAATAAATAAATTCCAGTTGTCATCTGGCAAGGAACTCAAGAGAAGATGTGCTTCAAGGAACAAGCTTGTCATAAAAGCTCAAGTGTTAATGCCCACTAATTAGTGACCATTAATTGGATTGAACCACAAACCATTGGGAGTATAAAGACAAGGAATGTCTTTAAAATGTACTTGGTATGTGGAAACACTGTTATAGTCAGGGAAGATTTTAAGATGTATGTTAATAAGTGTATATATAATGTGTTTATAGATTCATAGACACTTCTTTTAATTTTTTTTTTTTTACATTTATTTATTTTTGAGAGACAGCACAAGTGGGGAAGGGGCAAAGAAAGAATGAGACACAGAATCTGAAGCAGGCTCCAGGCTCTGATCAGTCAGCACAGAGCCCGATGTGGGGCTTGAACTCACAAACTGTGAGATCATGACCTGAGCCAAAGTTGGATGCCCAACCAATTGAGCCACTCAAGTGCCCCTAGACACTTTTCTTCTGATCAGGAGTTTCATGTTTTGTTTGATAGGCCAAAAATTCTAGGGGATATCTACCTATTGAAGCATTCCACCAGCTTTCGGCTAGGGTTCCAAATTTAAAACAAAACAAAAAAAACATGTACTGCAGGCTTCTCCCTCTACTGATAGCTCATTTCCTAGTGTGTTGCTAATCTCCAGTTTTGCCCCAAAGATAGTATTTTAAAAACTTTCACACTGAGTTCCTTTGTGTATCAAAGGCCAAGTTATTATCAAAATTATTACTCATGTTCTTTGTCATGCAAAAAAGCATAAGTAATGTTTTTAATAATGCAAGCCATTAAAAAGTGGATGGGCTGAATTCATTGTGTCTGTTTCTAGCCTGCTTTGGGAAAGAATTTTTCTCCACACAACGGTGTAACCCCTTAATGCCTGCATAAGTCTTTCCCCCTGTTTTTTGATACAGAGTTGAACGTCCCTTTCATTTAGAAACTCAGAGCTAAAGCTTCAGCCTTTCAAATCCCTGCCCCCAAGATGGAAAGGTATTGAAAGGAACAGTTTTACTGTGAGAAACAACTTTCTTTGGGGAAAAAAAAAATTGCTTTGGAAGAAAATAAAAGTTCTGGATTGATTTTTAAGTGTGACTGAGACTCCTTTCTTCAAAATGGTCTAGGGGTAGGTTCTTCGGACAGGTGGTACTTGAGGAGTTAGGATGCCCTTCAGGATTGAGGCCTTTGCACTGGCAAGCTTGAAAGTGAGAATGTGGTACGTGTGGAACATGTACCCTTCATTTCCCTACACGATGCCAAAGCAGACATCGAGATCAGGAAATCCTTGTCCAGAGTCTCACGCTATTATCTTTAATTTTTAATTTTTTAAATGTTTATTTGTTTTTGAGAGAGAGATTGAGAGCACAAATGTGTGGAAGGGGCAGAGAGAGAGGGAGACACAGAATCTGAAACAGGCTTCAGGCTCTGGGCTGTCAGCCCAGAGCCCGATGTGGGGCTCGAACCCACGGACTGCGAGATCACGATCTGAGCCAAAGTTTGATGCCCAACTGACTGAGCCACCCAGGAGCTACCCACCCCCAACCCCCCGCCCTTTTTAAAAGTTTATTTGAGAGAGCATGAGCAGAGAGGTGCAGAGAGAGACAGAATCCCAAGCAGGCTGTGCTCTCTCAGCACAGGGCCTGATGCAGGTGGGGCTCAAACCCATGAAATGTGAGGTCATGACCTGAGCCGAAATCAAGAGTCTGATGCTCAGCTGACTGAGCTACCCAGGTGCCCCCACAGTATTTTTTAAATGTGGTAGTCCAAGCAGCCACCACCAGTCACATTGAATTGGCATGTGAAATTACCATAATGGATACAATTTTAAAAAGCAAAATATTTTTAAAAGATGGAGGGCAATTCAGGTAGACCAACACCAAGTCAAGGCCAAATTCAGGTACCTCTGGTCGTTGCTGCTGTGTCACCAGCCTTCCTCAGTTCCAAAACTTGGGTTCCTGTACAGGCTTTTGACCAATACCTCGTGGCCTTCTCCAGGATGTCTCAAACCTTCAGAAAAGGCTTCAGAGCAAGACCCAGTGAGAGTGGTTACCCGAGCTTCCTCTTGGCTTACCCCAGGGTGCTTTGAACATCCTGGCCACACATAACCATCATCTTCATCCCAGACTCTTCAATCATGTGTCACACAGATGTGACAAGTTCTAAGTTTCCTTCAGAAGAATCAGGTGGCCTGCAGCTTTAATTCCTTTTCCAAATAGCAGTCTTTGTTCTAGTTAAGAGTCCCAGCCTATAAAGTAGTTACATAATGGGGGACTAGGCAAGAAGGCTGGGACTAGAATAGCTCTCCAGGGAGAGGAATGCGCATTGTAACTTTCTCAAACCCCAAATCTGTAAATGCTGCTTTGCTGTTGAAAGAAATTGCTGTTTATTTTTCCCTTCTAGTTTCAGAGAAGAAATGTGAAGGATCAAAAGAATGGATTTGCCTGGATGCTAGCGTGGCCTGATTAGGTTGGAATTAGTCTTTTTCTCTCTTCACTGAGAGAAGCAGAGACCATCTGCGGGAATTATTCAAATTCGTGTGCCTTCCAGGGAAGCTGTTTTATTTGCCACTGCATTTATTGTAGCACCAGGGAGCTTGACAGCCATTCCAAACTCTTGCCGCAATAGGCACCAGCCTTGCCTTTGGCCATTAGATTAACAAAAGGAAAAATTAACTTTCCTCCAGCTGAAAATTAACACCTTAGATTAATTAAAAAGCAAATGTGATCAAGTCCCCTGGATCTTTCTCTGAAGGTCCCTTCTGCAGGGGCTTCAGGACTGCAGTGAAGCTTCTCAGCTCATGGCAGGGGGTGGGAATGTTTCATCAGGATTAATTTATAATGTAACTTGCCCAATGTGAATAGAAAGAAAACCAGTGGGAATCTAAACCCTCTCTTGCTCCACACAGAAGGGATGTCACTGCTGTTTGTTTTGGAGATGGGGAGGGAGCTAAGATATGCGTGTGGGCTGCATGCTTCATTCTCAGGTCACCTTCTGTCCACATCCCAGGTGCCCCAGGTACTATCTGTGTGACCTTGGGCACCTACTCCATTTCTCCAAAACTTTTCTCATGAAGGAAATGGGAATAAATAACAAAACCTAGAAGCCACGGATCCCTTAGCATATAATAGGCACTCATTAGATGGCAGTCCTCATTGTCAGCATATTAATGAGGGCTGTGTGGTTAGAGGTGCTTTGACACTTCTTACTGATCTTACAAACACAGGTGATGTTGACAATTATCTGTTATTACTTGGTCTTTGGGACCAATACTGCTAATAGTTTTAATTATGCTTTTGCTGCCTGCAGTTTTGTTAGGAGGGATCTGGTTTGACAAACCTCAACATCTAATAGACTATGTCATAGCAGATTTCCTTCCATTTTTGTTTCTTCTTTGAAGATGTAGAAACATTGCTGCTTTCTTAATTCTTTCAACTACAAATTTGGCATCTTCTGGACTCTTTCACGTGGCATTGAAAGCTTTTTCTACCTCAACCCATGGACCATAAAATACCCTGGCCACACTGAAATGTCTACATTTTTCAAACCATTAGGGATTTTTCAACTCTCTGCTTTGACTCATACGAGTTTCCTTGTCTTTGAGACCTTTTCTCCCCTCTGGGTCTGGGATCTGGAAAACTCCTCTTTACCCTGAGAGGTAACCCCACCCCAAAAACCCATCTCTTTGTCTCTGATGCTCTCCTCTGATCTTAATCCACATCTTGGTCTCATTCTTCTCTATGGGAACATTTCTCCTTACATTCTGTTGCCTTTTAGTTTTGTAATGAAAGGAACAGCTTTGAATCCAAATGACAGCCCTGCCTTAGTTTAAAGCTAGGTTCTCTTTTCTGCTTATTATGGATCTTTGATAAGAAATACAATTGCTGAGAAGTCTGTTTTGCTTGCTGTTTGCTATGAGCATTGTGAGACCTTTCCTGATTGTAACCCACTGTAGAATGGGCTGTAAAACTTCCTAAATGTAGTCTGATATGTAATGGAATGAGTGATTGTATACAAACTAACCGGCATTTCTCGCTTCTGTAAACCTGCTTGCTTAGCACATTCCTCACCTACCCCCTTCCCCCTTTCTTCCTCCCGCCACAAGTAAAAACCTCCCGTGCTATTTGTCTCTGTCTATAAAAACGCTATACCAACCCTAATCGTGGCCTCTTGTGTCACCGGCGACGAGTGCGCAGAGGACCAGGTTCGAACCTGCAGTAAACGACCCTTGCCGCTTGGCTTTGACTTACGACTCTGATGGTCTTTTGTGGGAGGTTTTGGAACTTCAGGCATTACAGTGTATGACAATAACAATATCATTAAGGTAGTTAATTTATGGGGCAAAATCACTCTCCACAGTTAGTAGAATATGACCATGCACTAGGCATGATGTGAAGAATGTACTTATGTATGCTTTCCAACAACTTCATGAGATGAAAACTAGGACTTTCTGTAGTTGGCAAATGGGGAAACTGAGGCTCAGATGTACTTGCCACAGTCCCACAGCCAGCCTGTGGTAGGGGAAGGGCTGGAACATGGGCCAGTTTGTCTCTCAAGTCCATACTTCAAGACACTTGCTATGCTTCCCAGGTGTTGCCAGGACAATTCCATTCTATTATGATGCTCATGTCGGTCCCTCTTTTTAAAATTGTCCTCTGTGGTCTAGGCATGGCTCGTCTGTCATTTCATTCCCTCGGCCTTGCACGAGCCTGCTACCTGGTGGGTACCTAAAGTGTGGTGGAAGGATTGAATTGGGTATGTGGGGGCTAGCAGAGACCAGAGTTGAGGACAGTGGCCCCCTAGTCTCTGAAATATGACACAGTCCCATAACGACATCAGTTTGTGTGTCCCTCAGACAATGACTAATGATTCTCAGTCTTCCTGAGCACATTAAGACACGATTAAATTCTGTCAGCTCAGCTCTCCTGCCTTCTAAATTAGAGCAGCAAGCATGGTTTCTCTCCTCAAGTCACGTTTTCCTGCAGCAGATTCCATTCAACCTCCTGACACCAATTTGTGTGATATTTCAGCGTTTAGCACGCAGACAGGAAAATGGTATCCTGCTTGTGTCCTCTGGGCAGACAGCCCACTTTGAGGTTCAGCCATGTGGTTTGCCCTCGCCCCAAGTCTGGCCTACTCTATTGAAATTCTCCTCCTGAAATTCACTCATTAAACTCTCCCATGATCCATCACGATGAAACTGATTATCGCAGTGTTGTCTTTTACCATTATTAATCTTTGGAGATTGATGCTCGCTGGTGCTTCTGACTGACTCACATGATTCCAGCTATTAATCTTTATCTCAATCAAATTATTTACTGTTTTAACTTGGAAGGTCTTGCTGCCTCTGGGGCTGAATCTTATCAGCTCTGATGGCTTCACAGTGAAAGCTATTTTTTTTAAATCCCATCAACTTTTTGGTTTGCAAACAACTTCTACCCACAAGAATTCCTGGATCGCCATGTTGTTTACTGGAGTCTCTTTCCAAACACTATTTTCTCCACCTTTTTGTCTGTCCTCCTCCTTCATGGGGGCCAATTAAATGTGGTACCTGAGAAATGACCTTCAAAATCTTTCCAATCACGTACCTAATTCACAGGAGGCTTCTGCAGTGGACATAACCTATCCCAGTTTTGCACCACAACCACACCTCCTACAAACTACTCATGGCTAATAACTCAAAGTGTTGGGAATACTAAGGCAGACCTATTCCTGGAAGACAAGAGACTTACTTGTTTCCCGTTTTGGCTCTAAGACTCCCTTATGACTTTTCAGAACCTGCCTTAGACTGCAGGGCAGTCTGGAACACTCTGACCCGATCTTCTCTCCCTCTCTAGTTCACTTGGGGTCAGATTGCAGCATGGTCTGATAGCTCTCCAGTACTGTTCCAGCTTCCTTTCTGAGGATCTAGACTAACAATTCTCTCCAGACAGAGACCTGGCTGCACCTGGAGAGTTTAACTTTAATGGAGAATGATATTAAGGGGATGAGAGCAATCGGTATATCAAAAACCAATAATCTCTCAAGGAGAAAAATGAATCAGTAAAATTATTAGCAGAATAAAATTGAAATAGCTAGTTTCTAAGACAGGGCATGCAGCATTTGTTATTTTAGGGATTCAGTAGATGGAACACTGCCTAATTAACCTAATTAAGATTCACTATATTCATGAGGATGCATTCACATACTTCTCAAACAATTGGAGGTCAAAGGTGGGAAAGAGACATGACAAATACTATAAAACAGGCTACGGTACAGTTATGTACCCTGAGTTATCCTGCAGATAATCATGTGTTTTTTATTTTGTATCTGGGTGATTTTATTTATTTTTTAATTAAGAGATGTAAGCTGCTTTCAGGCTTATGTGATAATAAAGGAGATCTAAAAGGATGGAGATAACAGTCTTAAGAAGACTAAGTTTCAGGAAACTAATACCCTGCTTCACCGGTTGGGGACTGGCTGAATGAAAGGCTGATCTGATAGAACCTTGACCTTGGAGGAAGGAAACTTGGAGTGTAGTCCACAATAAGCCAGTAATTCATACCTGTTGTACATTGAGGTAGGATGGGCCAGCTGAGTGTGACACGCCCTTCCAGTGTATCTTCATAGATTCTTCCTGCAGAATCTAGCAGGAACCTCAACTCATTGGCTATTGAAGGTTTGTGTTGATGAGTAGTGTTTCATGTCTAGAAAGCCGAACATCGCTGAATGATTCCAGAATGTTCAAAATGAATAAAATTCAAGATATACACATGTTGGCCAGCTAAAAGTATAGAAAGGGGATTTAAAAAAGGGCATAATCCCAGCTGTCTTCCAGAAAGCAGATTTCATGGGATGACTTACTCAAGGTTGTTCATGGAGCTTCTGCTATGTTTTAGGCACTGTGCTAGGTATCAGCATTGTTTGGGGATCACTCTGTTAGCATAATTCCGTAGATGAGTCCAAATCCCTGGTTAGCTAGTACCCTGGCGGTCCTCCTCCTTCTAGTCAAAGCAGAAAGAGACAGTTTGAGTAGTGGAGTAGTGGTGGAGAATGAATTCAGCTCTTCTCTGCGTGAAGCCCACACCTTCAAAGGTGGAACTCACTTCCTATCTGAGGAATGAAGTGTATACAGATCCAAACTAAAAGCTTTCTATCACACTGTCTTTTAACATTTCTTGCTGCTTTTAGAAAGGGGAGAGAGAATCGGATTCGGTGACACCACTTCTAATGGAGTCTTTACCTTTGATGGTTTTTGAAGGAAGGATCATTGTACGTGCTCGCTATGAAATACTTTCTTTCTCAAAATGTCAGTTTGCTTTTTTCCAGTTACAGACAGGGATTCGTATATGGCACTGTGATCCTGGGGTCTGGAGCGGATGTACTGGTGGTTCCAAGGAGGCCTCTGCCCATACAGTGAAAATTTTCAAGGATGGTTCTCCTGCTTGTGGTGGTCTGAGTCTGTCTCAGGCCCTCTGAAGCCCTGGATTTTACCAGTCTGGCATCTCACTGCCTTTCCACCTCTTCCAGGCAACACTGCATTGCAGGGGAGTCGTTCAGGGAAACCAGACAGCCATCCTAACTCTAATGCAGCTAACCTGTGATGCCAGTAACTAACTGGTTGGTTATAGCTGGCTCGATGCTCTCTCCAGTCATCCAAAACATTCCCCCCACTCGGAACCCCCTTCCCTGGGTCTCTAGGAGAGCTGAATTCACCTCGCTACCATATTCTGTTTTGAAGTTAGCATTTAATACATTTGTCAGTACTGATTATACAATTATTTCAGGCTCTCTGAAAAAAGCTTGGCAAATATACAAAAGCACAAGGAAGAAAAACATTCTTTCATCTTTCTATGACAAATATTTTTTTTTCCTTTTTTCTACATCAGGGATCTTATTGCCCATACTGTGATGTTACTACTTTATACTCAATACTGCATTTTCCATATTTCCTTGCCTTAAATATTTTATAAGAGGAGTTTTAGAACTGCATGTCATTTTATAGGTTGGATGTGCCACACCCTATTTATCCACACTCTTGTTAGATGTTTGGAGTATTTTCCCCCACTAACATTTGTCTTTGTCAGGTCTGAACTGTGTTCAGCTCTTTTTGGACATCCGTGATATTTTTTCCAAGGATAAAATCTTCAAAGTAAGGTTGTTGCCTTCTAGAAAGTGGATTTCATGGCATCCATGGGGGGAAAAAAGGCTATTTTACAAGTTTTGTGGATTTACATCATCTACACCTGTTAGAGGAGGACCCTTGGATTAAATTCACCGGCGTGCTGCAGGTGGCCACCACAGTGGTGGTTTCTAACGCTGGTTAATTTGATAGGTCAAAATGGGTTCCTCATTGTCATAAACACTGACTGTTACTGAACCTGAATTTTTTAAGTGTTTTCCTTTTAGGTTCACTGGATTTTTGTGTGTTTCCCTTTATTTTTTCTATTTTACTTGTCATGCTTTATGTATTGTCCACTGTAATTAAAGTATCATTTTTATTGGCTTGTAAACTCTTAATTAACATAGCAGAGAGTTCATAGCCATTTGTCTGGCTTTTCTATTTTAACAATAAAATTTTTATATTTCATTTTAATAAGGCCAGATATTTCTAAAATCTTTTTTATGTTCTCTTCCTTTGCTTTCTGATTACCTTACGCTGAGAGGGAATAAATGTAAACTATGTTCCCTTTTCGATCTTCTGATTGAATTATTTTAAACTTTCTCTGACCTGAATTTTCTTTGATGTATAAGGGGAGTAGCTGTTCAACATTTTGAGGTGGGGAGGGATCTAAGTACCAATTATGAAATATCTCCTTTAGGAATTTAAATGCTACCTTTTGACTATATTGACTATGTACATCAATATTTAATTCCACCCAGCTACCCTTGGGTCAATACAATCATTTTAGTTACTGTAAATTTTAAATATGTTTTAACATCTAGCACTTCACATTCCTTGGATTTTTCTTTTTAATTTGGAAATTATCACTTAAATTCTACTTTTCTTCTGTTTAACCTGTGAGTTTTCCCTTTTGATTATTGTTGGAAATGTTCCTTGGGTGCTTAAGCTTACCTCTTGAGTTAGCTTGCTCTGGGATTTCCCTCCCGTACCCTTCACTACCTTACACAACATAAGGCTTCCATTTCAGACCACAGACCTCTTTGAGTGTTAATACCTATTAACACCAAACACCAGTAAGCGTTAATAATCCTTATTCTTACCTTTCCCATTCCTACTGTATTTCTACCCTTCTCCTTCTAATTGTTTAATGTATGTCTTTCAACCTAGACAGTTCAATAGCTCAAACCTTTGGGAAAGGTATACTTACTTTTCAAGTTAGAACTTCTTGCATTTTTTGTTTTTCATACCGTGGGATTTGGAAAGTACCTACATATTCTCAAAACTGAAGGACACCCATGTGAACAGTAATCTCAAACTGCAATTTGCCGCATACCTCCACTTGATCTCAGTGGAGGGAAACAAATGTCTATCTCCCAGGTTTTCATCCCCTGCAACAGCTTGGTGATCCATTCTACAAACTACCATATGGACTATAGGGCTCATGTACATAGAAACTATATTTCTCTCCTACTCCCTTCTACAAGTAGAATAATAGGTTTTACATCAAAATCAAATGTAATACTGTGAAACATTATCAGGTGCTTTTAATAAATTAGCATACATGTTTTGCAAGTAAGTTTCCTATCCTCTTTTCACATTCCCCCTGCCACTTGCTCTTTCAGTGACCCAGAGTGTCTGTCACTGTCCACTCTTACCTAGATGCTGTGAGTTAGTGTAGACATCTTCTAAGAAGAGGACAACATCATGGGTAAGAGCATGAGTTTAAACTTGATCTATACAAGGCAGATAGTAAACACGTTTGACTTTTTATGTGCCGTAAGTCTCTTTTGCAAGCCATCTCTATCATTATAGTGAAACACAGAGACAACATGTAAATGAATGAGTATGGCTGTGTTTCAGTAGAACTTTATTTACAAAAATAGATACCAGGCTGGGTTTGGTCCCTGACATGTGGTTTGCTGACCACTGGTTAGAGGTGCAGGTTCTGGAGCCCAGTTACCTGAGAATGAGTATCTGTTCACTAATTTCTAGGTATGTGATCTAGGGTAAGTTTCTTACTGCCTTGTGCCACAAAAATAGGGCATTCGTAAAATGAGGATGATTATAAAATATGCTTTATAGGGTCCCTTTGAGGATTGAAGGAATTAGTACAGGTAAAGCTTCTGGAATTTATGTGCCTGGGAACATAATAAGCCCTAAACTCAATGTTGAATGTTGTGTTAGTTGGAGGCCAGTGCACTACATAGACACTGAGAGAACATTTGCAGCTTTTCCTTTCTCTTAACTTCTATTGTTTAAGCCTTGGGTCCTCTCCCAGCCCTCCCCAGAGTAAAATCTTTAAGGAAATGCCAGTGGAGAGGTATAACTGCTGTCTGTGCTGTTGTTTTATTTCCAGAAGGGAACACTGTAGTGGCAACAGAGGGTCTTTCCAGGATACTTTGTAACACAAAAAAACAAGGTCAGCTTTGTTATAGCTGCAGAAAATCTCATTGCTTGTATTTCTTTTCACATGGTTTGCCAGTCAAGATCTATTTACTCCATGGTTTCTTGGCTAATTATTTCCAGCATGGCACTGATTGAGCTGTTAATAAAGTGTGAAGGTGCCTTGCAGATACATTCTGAGCCTTAAAGAAGCCATCTACATCTCAAACTGCAAACTGCTGTGTCCTCTGATCCCTCCAATATTCTGGCGATAGCATCTCCAATTGTAAAATTAATCAAACTTCTTTCAGTGACAGAAATGTTAATTTAAAATTTTTGTCACAATTACTGGGAGTGTTATTGCAGCTTCTGACTTGTAATTAATTTCTCCTTCCCTTTTTCCATCGCTGGGTTAGTCTCCTTTGTAATAGTGATAAATGAAATAGCTGCCTGACCTGTTTTTTTTTTTTTTTATTTAAAATAAATTACTTTACAAGAAAAAAATTACCTCTAGGTAATCAACACCTTCAGATAAACAGGGGAACATGGGGCATTAGGTACTTTATTGTTTCTCTCTGTCTTTCTATCTTTTTAATTTGTGTGTCTTCAGTGATTGAAATGACAAATGGAGAAAGAGCACCATGAGTCTACTTTTATGGCTGTGTTCCCATGTGGAACTAATTTGGGTTGCGGTGTTGGTTTTTATGGGTGCTGGGGAATACCAGCAAAATCAGAGTGCGATACTAAGACATTGTAAATTAGAATAAAAGAAACCCGCAGGGAAAAGAGGAAACGAGATGTTATGTTTACTTGAGCAATAATTAGAAAGTGTAGTGCCCCCTCAGTGTGAACAAGTCCCTTGCTACTCCCAGTGTGGGCTCAGACTAGATGCATGGTGGCCCCCAGGGAGCTTGCCGGAAATGCAGGATCTCAGGCACAGTCCCAGTCCCACTGAATCAAACAAATCCTCCTGTAACCTGTGTACGTACTAGAACTTGTAAAACACTGAAGCACAGACTTAACGATGAGGTGTCTCGGAGGCAGGTACGAATGAGGTTTATAAACAAGTAGCAAAGCTCATGGTACCTCATTACTACTTGTGCAGAGAATAAGAGATCCAGGATGCATATTGGAATTTCAGAAAGTGAACAATTCAAGGAATAGGGATGAAAAGAGGTAATTACAAACAGGAATTGGTTTTTTTGTCCCCCTGTAGGAAGGCCTAGCTTTCCCATGAGTGTATCAGAATTGCCAACTTTGGGGTGGCAGAGACCATCCAGCTCTACCACAGGAGGTCCCCAGACATGTGAGTGGAAAGAGTAATGGAAGGGAATCTACTGGATCCTGTAAAAATCCAAAGCAGTTGGTATTAGAATGTAAAAAGCTTTTGTTGTGTAAATGGGTTGTTGAGTTGGTTTAACTGAAGTGATTTTGAGAGAATGAATAAGGATTTTCCTACTTCTTGAAATTGAATGATGGGATATGGGAGGCTGTAACCTGGCTGAGGTGCTGGAGGCTAAGATCAAGTGGGTGCAGCAATGCTCGGGACCCATGACGGGCCAACCCCTCTGCTGTGCACTGGAAGTACAGCTGTGAGGACACTGTGGGCTCTACTCTGGAGGAACTCAGAGTCTGAATATGGAGGGCAATGGTCTTGGTTTCTCTCTAGGGCTTGGCTTATTACTTTCTTTCTAGTACGCTGCTTTTCTCAGTAATCCAGTCAGTGACTCTATATTTAGCTTCTATTTTGCCTCGAGACATTATCACAAGTAAAGCTAATGAATAGCGGTGAACTCTGGGCTACATTCCCTTGAGTTGGGACAGTTGGGGACTTGTGATGTCACTGGGAATGCACAAGGTAGTTAAAGAGGCTGCCTTTTAAAATCTCTACCCTAGGTCAAGGGCTATGAGAATAAGGATTACACACACAATGCTTTTCTGGGGAAAGCAAGACTGGTTTGGGATCTTTGTTGTGAAATCCTCTGTCAAAATTAATTAAGGGAACCACATAATTATAATTTATGCATCTAGATGGCCCCCGATGGTTTGTTTATTAATAATGGGATTCGTTTTGAAACATCTGAAATAACAATGAAAAGACTAAATGGCCTTTTTAGGGGGGATAAAACTTAGAGAGCTAAAATAATCTTTGATTTAATTATAACTTCATGGCAGTTACGGTTAGGATGGGGACATTCCCCCCTTTAAACTTGATCATGTTAGGTGTGAATCCTCCAATTAGACGCCCTTGGATGGGAGGCCCTACGGAAAAGCCAGTATTATTTTTAAACCCTGGCCACATAACCAACAAACCTATTACAGGTGGCAAGGCTTGTAGGAGATAATTGCCAGCCCCCAGGTTCACAGGGAGGTGCTCGATTCGAGATTGGGCTCCTCTGGCCCTTGATAAACACAGTTATCACTAACACACACATGCTGCTGAATATATTATTTCACTCACCAAATCGAGATTTAAAATGACTTTGCAACATGCCAAATTAGGTTAATTATCTTTTAAGAGTGTTTTGGAAAAAACTCTAAATGTTCTATTCTAAGGCTGCAGGGAACCTGGCATGAGCTGGCCTTTCTTTATTTAAAAAAATCACTTATTTTTTGCTCCTGCTTTCATTACTATTCTTTGCTTCCGCAGACACGCAGCAAATATCTCTCGTGGCACCCTATTCCTCTGCCAGCCTAGTGTCCCTTCAATGGAGACCAAGGTCCTGTTGGAGAACCTCCCCTTCCTCATTCTCCATTCTTACCCACTGTGTCCTGGGAGAAGCCATAACTGAGCTCAGTTCTGGTTCTTGAAGATGCCCACCCGTTTCCGTTATCCTGACATTTTGACAAAGACATCTCAGTTCAGCAAGGAGCCTCACGAGGCCAGAAGCAGGGACTTCTTCATCAGAGAATCCTAGCATGGGCACAAGCTCAGGAGGCAGGCTCCAATGGGTATGTGTCTAATGGATGCCAGTGAAGTGTATCCACGCCACCAGAATGTAGTTGGCATTCAGTTGCTGGAATGGAGAACTGTGGGACTTCTTAGCTTAAAATTCCTTAAACCTTTTTGCTTTCTGTGGGATAGAGTGAAAACTCTAATAGCACCTACAATATCCCCCACCAGACTCCTTCCATGCCACTCTCAGTCTCTTTTAGCATTTAACCCAATGGAGGTTCTCAAGAACCTGACGGTATCAAGGGTCTCCTTGCTATTGCATTTCCAACATGCTCTTTGCTTTCCCTGAGGAGTCTTCTCCTCTCCATCGCTACCTTCCATGTCCCTTTGCTGGTCAACTCCTGCTGCACTTGAGTTCTCTGCTTTGATCTTCTCTATGAAACCTCTCTGAGCCCCCAGTGCTGGTTCAGGCTTGTGTCTGTTTCCACAGCATCTCCTACCACCCCACACTCCCAAATTACCCAGAACCTTCACCTTCAAGAGTGTGAGCTCATTGAGGACAGATATCTTTCCTGTCTTATCTACTGTTGGATCCCTGGCCCCTATGCCCTTCCTAGAGCAGCTACTCAGTTGTCTGGTGTTGAAAGACTTAGTTGCCTCTGCATGTTTGTAGGTGAGTTAAATTGTCATCAGAGAGAATAAGCCTCCAGACTTGGGGGCCTCATTAAGAATAGAATATTAACTCTGGAAGAACCTGGGCAGAAAGACTTGAGAGGTGTATGGATTGCAGAGATTCTGCCATTATGGTAGCTGAGAAATGTCTTTGTCCTATGGGAGCAACAGGGTGCTGAGGGTGACTTCTAGAGCAGCTGATATTGGCATATCAGGATCTTCTAAGTAATCTGACTTAAACGGTGCTCTAGTACTAAAGGCTGGTGATCTTTGAAGTCTGTGAACTCCTAGAATTAAACGAAAAGTCTTGTGTGTGAATGATAGAAGTAGTTCTCCATCTCTGAAAACCTCCGCCCCCTTCCTCTTCCATACCCCATTAATTAGGATTTCCAATCTTTTGTTTACCTTTTCTCACCTTTTCTATGTCACGAAGTAGAAGGAGTTGCTTAAGTAACTCTGTTCGTAAAGAATTCTGAATGCATTTGTCTCTTTGAAAGATCTCGGAATATTTCATTTCACCCTTTGGCATTACTACCAGAAAATTCCTTTCTGGGAACATGTGAGAACTTGTTTCAGTCGATGTAGTAAGGATCATCTCTAAGTTTGTAGAATGGCTTAGAAATAAGAAATTGCTGGCATTTTGTGAACATTTCCTATGTTCTGTGTATTAAGTTCATGCTTTTATGGCTTGTATCTCATTTTAATACTCACAGCAGGGTACTGTTATTGTCCTCATTTTATCAATGAGGGAAACTGAGGCCCACAGGGAGAGGCTTACCCAATAGCATGCAGCCAGTAAGAGGTGAAGTCAGTATTTGAACCTAAAGAGTTGGTTTCTAGAATCCATGTTCTTACTTAATACATTATTATAGGTGATCTTGCAGGCCTCATTTCACAGATAAGAAAAGTATGGGTGAGAGAAGCTAAGGAACTTAACCATGGTCACCCTGTTCTGTGATTCGCAGAACCAGGCTTGAAACCAGACCTGGTTCCCCTGCCAGTGCTGGTGACCCCTCAGGCTGTTCTACCTCCTGGTGGTCGTCGGCAGCTGGTATCTTCTGGTTCAGACCCAGGTCCTTAGAAAACCCTCTGGAGGTTCTACTGGTAATTTCCTATCTTAGCTGTACGAATGCTTCAACATGGGATAGCTTCTACCTGAGAGCAACTTTTGCTTCCCCATCCTCCATGAGGCAGCCACACTGTGCACTCAGTCCCATTGCATCTGTGATTAATGCCACTCTCAGTGGGTGTTCTAAAGGCAGTAACTTTGGTAAATTGTCTTAAGGGAGCTAGTGCGATGTGATTCCTCATTAGCTGTGAAAGTTGGTGCAAACATTCCTAGAACCACTGGAGGTATTAGATCCTGAACTCTCTGGGCATAGAGTAGCTCTCTGTTCTTCACTATTTTTTTTTTTCAACGTTTTTTATTTTATTTTTGGGACAGAGAGAGACAGAGCATGAACGGGGGATGGTCAGAGAGAGAGGGAGACACAGAATCGGAAACAGGCTCCAGGCTCCGAGCCATCAGCCCAGAGCCCGACGCGGGGCTCGAACTCACAGACCACGAGACCGTGACCTGGCCGAAGTCGGACGCTTAACCGACTGCGCCACACAGGCGCCCCAGTTCTTCACTATTTTTAAGGACAGTGTTCTAAGCTGCAGAGTGAGCTAGGACACTGAACCAAGGAGATCTTTTAAATAGTATTTTTAATCATGAACCATTCCAAGTGTTCTCTTCTGGCAAGATCTTTTCTCCAGATCACTGTATTTGTAGGCCAAAAGTGACTATGGTTCAGCTGGGTTTGGTATGTCTGAAACTATTAGCCACTGGCAGCATTCATGTCTCCTGCTGACCTTCTTGACAAGAATATTACGCCGCTATGCTATAAATGCCATTACTTGTTCTCATTCAATAATTATTCATTGTAGGTCAATAATGTGCCAGGCATAGAGATACAGGGTAAACTAGATAGTTAAGATCCTTCCTTTGGAGGCTCTGGACAATAAACAGAGATAAAGGAAAAGAAAGACAGCTATGCAGTGAGCTATGTGCTATGAAGGACATAAGCGAGGGAGCAGTGATAGTGACTGCAAGGATGTACCTAAATACCAAGGACCATTAGAGGTGGCCTCTTTATGGAGGTTCTATTTATAGGAAAACTGAAATAGGAGAGAAAACCAGGGGGAAGCATTCCAGGCAGAGGAAATAGCACATACAAAGACGCTGAGGTGGGGAAAAAGCCTGGCAGTGTTGAGAAACTGAAGGCAGAGGATACCAGCTGGAGAGTCAGGCATGAGAGGCAGTTGTCATTCACATGACAGCGTCTTACTGTTGGGGAAGTAGGCGGGGTCTGGGTTGTGCAGGACCATGTGGGTGTTGGTACATGGGCAGGGATATCAGTAAGCCACTGCAACCTTTTAGGCAGAGAATCTATATGATCTCATTGATAATTTTGAAAGCTCCCTCTGGCTCTTGTGTCAAGATTGGATTGGACTGGAAACTGCAAAGTGTTGCTGAAAGAAATCTTAGAAGACCTAAATAGAAAGACAGCCTGTGTTTGTGAATTGGAAGACTTAGAAGCATGAAAATGATAAGGCTCCCCAGAGAAATATACAGATTCAATGTAATCCCTATTAAAAAAATGAGAGCTTTTTTTTTCAGAAATAGAAAAAGTAATCCTAAAATTTATGTGAAATCTCAAGGGACCTCAAATGACCAAAGCAGTGTTGAAAAAGAACAAAGATAATTTAGACTTCCTGGTTTCAAAATTACTACAAACTCCAGTAAACAAAATAGTGTGGGATTGGCATAAGGGAAGACATATAGACCAGTGGAATAGAATAGAGCACCTAGAAGGAAACTCTAACATATAAGATCAAATGATTTTTTTTTTTTTTTTTTTTTTTTGGGGACAGAGAGAGACAGAGCATGAACGGGGGAGGGGCAGAGAGAGAGGGAGACACAGAATCGGAAACAGGCTCCAGGCTCCGAGCCATCGGCCCAGAGCCTGACGCGGGGCTCGAACTCACGGACCGCGAGATCGTGACCTGGCTGAAGTCGGAGGCTTAACCGACTGCGCCACCCAGGCGCCCCTCAAATGATTTTTGACAAGGATGTCAAGACCATTCAATGGAGGTGGAATGTGTCTTTTCATCAAATGGTGCTGGGAAAACTGGATATCCACATGCAAAAGGATGAAGTTGGATCCTTACTTTACAATATACACAAAAAATAACCCCGAAGGAATCAAAGATATAAACATAAGAGCTAAAACCATAAAATTCTTAGAAGAAAATAAAGGGAAAGCATCAGGAGATTTGACTTGACCATGACTTTTTTCATTTGACACTAAAGCCACAGGCAACAAAAGAAAAATAAGACTTCATTAAAATTAAAAAGTTGTGTGCAACCAAGAACACTACCAAGAGAATGGAAATGGAACCAACAAAATGAGAAAAATGACTGTAAATCATGTATCTGACAAAGGATTAATATCCAGAATATATTAAACCTTAACAACAACAAACTCCAATAAGCCCAATTTAAAAATAGGCAGAGACTCCTGGGTGGCACTGTATGTTAAGCATCTGACTCAATTTCTGCTCAGGTCATGATGTCAGTGTTTTGGGATCAAACCCTGAATTGGGTTCCACACTATCAGTATGGATGTCAGCTAGGGATTCTCTTTCTCTGCCCCTCCCCTGCCTGTGTGCTCGCATGCTCGTGCCCTCTCCCTCTCCCTCTCCCTCTCCCTCTCCCTCTCTTTCTCTCTCTCAAAATGAATAAATAAAAAAAATAAAAATGGGTAAAGGACTTGAATAGACATTTCTCCAGTAAAAACATACAAATGGCCAACAAGCACATGAAAAGATGTTCAACATCATTATTCACTGGGGAAATGCAAATCAAAACCACAATGAGATAGTATTTCACATCTGTTAGGATGGTTATTACCAAAAAAAAAAAAAAAATAGAAAACAGGATGTGGAGAAATTGGGACCCTTGTATATTGCTGGTGGGAATGTAAAATGGTACAGCTGCTTTGGAAAACAGTTATGGTAGTTCTTCAAACAATTAAAAAAAGATACAATATGATTCAGCAACTCTACTTGTGAATCTATGCCCCAAAGAATTGAAAGCAGAGACTCAGATACTTGTCTATCAGTGTTCACAGTTATTCACAGTTGCCAAAAGATGGGAACAACCCCAATGTCCATCAAAAAATGAATAAAAAAGTTTGTGTATGTGTGTGTATGTACACATGCCTGCACACACAGTGAAATAATATTCAGCCTTTAAAAGGAGAGAAATTCTGACATGTGCCACGACATCGATAAACTTTGAAAACATTATGCTAAGTGGAATAAGCCAGACATAAAAGGATATATATTGTATAATTCCACTTATGTGAAATACCTAGAAAAGACAAATTCATACAGTCAAAAAGTAGAGTAGATGTTTCCAGGGTCTAGGGGAAGTTATTTAATGTGTACAGGATTTCAGTTTGTGTTGATGAAAAGTTCTGGAGATGAATAGTGGTGATGGTTGCACAACATTGTGAATGTAGGTAATCACATTGGATTGTATATGTACAGTGGTGGCAGTGATCAATTTTATGTTAGGTATATTTTACTGCAATTAAATGAAATAAAAAATATTGGATTGGAAGAAGGGAAGATAGATAGATAGACAGATAGATATAAACAGGTATACTGGTAAGGAAGAATTTTGCACAGGGGTAAGTTAAGAGAGGATGACATCTTAGGTTAGGGTGAGGGCAGGTGAAATGAAGAAAGAATTTTTGGCAGGGGAGTGTTATTTGTAGGTTTGGAATATCACCCATTAAGGGTTTATTTTTTATTATTTATTTATTTATTTTTATCTTGAGGCAAAATAAAAATACCTCTCATTGAAATATATTTTACTTTGGTAAAATTCTGTCATTACAGTGGCTTAAGTATCTGTAGATGCTTACCCAGTTTGAGTAGAAAGTTGATTGGGTGTTAAGTTACTCGCATTGACTTTTGACATTTATATGTTCCTCCCTTGGTAATTCTTCTACCCTTGGTTTACCTGTCTGGTACAAGGAAAACTAGCATTAGTGTTAAGGGTCTCTGACTCCATGGTCTTACCTGTAAATAAATTCCCCCAAATTCTCAGCAGACACTTGTTTTTGAGAGGCAAGTTAGCATATAAAATATTGATTTTAATGTAGTATTTGCATTGCAAATTAGCTCTTTGGAATAAGTAGAGTTTTTGTTGTTGTTTTTGTTTGTTTGCTTGTTTTGGATCCTCAAAGGATGACAAAATAGCTTTTATTTCTTACAAGCTTGTGTCTCTGAGATTTACGCAAAATCTTATTGGAGGCCCTCACACAAAGGTTTGGGCAAATGGTCACAATTTCCTGAAGTGATAGTTTTTCTCCCTGTGCTAAGAGGAGAGTCACAGTGGATATTGTAGAGGTTCATTTTGGAAAGCATACTCCTTCTGAAGCCTGTTCGTTAAAGCAAAGAGAAATACTTTAATGACTCCTGTGTGCAGATTGGACCCTGATTTCTGGAGTGGAACAGCTGTGTTGGTATTACAGTGGGTAGAAGGGCTGCAGTGCCTTGTTTAGACCTGGGATGAACTGATTGGAGGATGATGAGTGGGGTTTGGACAGCCACCGTGGGACTGAGAGGCTGATCCCACAGTGTTTTATGCTCATGACCAACATCAGAAAGGGGGCCAGGTTGGGGCGCCTGGGTGGCTTAGTGGTGTCTGACTCTTGGTTTTGGCTCAGGTCATGATCTCATGGATTTGGGGTTTGAGCCCTGCATCAGGCTGTGCGCTGACAGTGCACAGCCTGCTTGGGATTCTCTCTCTCCCCTTCTCTGCCCCTGGCTCATGCACATGCGATCATTCTCTCTCTCTGTCTCTGTCTCTCTTTCTCAAAAAATAAACATACATTTGAAAAAAGGGTGGGAGGCATGTGTCAGTAGGGAACCCAACCCACAGATACTGAGTTCCATCTTAAAGAAAACAATCTCCTTGAGGAGGTGGTGAGGATTCAGGGGCTTTTGCAAAAGATTTTATAGTTACTTTCTTTTTTACTTTTAAAACCAGTCTTCCTAGGCTGTCTTGAGTTTATGGGGGAAAATACTTGTAATGCCTATTATGAAAATAACAGTGGCCATTGTAGCTCTCCATAAATATTAACTAACATGCCAGGGACTGTGTTAAGAGTCTGTTATAAACTGAGTTGTGTTACCTTACAATTTATATGTTGAAGCCCTAACCCCAAATGTGATTGTGTTTGGAGAGAGTGATATTAGGGAGGTAAGTAAGGTTAAATGCGGTCATAATGGTAGGGCTGTAATGGAGTAGGACTGGTATTCTTATAAGAAGAGATAGAGAGAGATGTGGGGGAGGTGCATACTAAGAAGGCAGCTATCAGCAAGCTACGATGTGAGGTCTAAACCAGATAGTGACCCTACTGGCACCTTGATGTTAGACTTCCAGTCTCCAGAACCATGAGAAGATAAATTTCTGTTGTTTAAGCCACCCTGCCTGTGGTATTGTGTTTTAGCAGCCTGAGCCAACTGATACAGGATCCTATGTAATTTATCCCACCTAATCCTCACAAGGAACCTATAAGATAGATAGTATTTTCCCAATTTTACAGACGAAGACACACACTTCGAGTTGAAGGCAGCTTCTCTTAAACTTTGTGAGTCATAGTTTCACTCAAGAAACATTCTTTTCTTGCTTCAAACGGCTTACTTTCTGTTACTGTGATACTAGATAATGGTGTTTTACCTTCCATGGATCACCATTGCCTGCTAAGGCAGCTCGTACATAGCAGGTCCTCATAGTCTCATTGAACAAAAGATGGAGAGGCACTGCAGGTGAAAGTTAATGTGGAGTTCTTTGGATCATCACCCATTTAATTTTGTTGATTTAACATATTATATTTTCTCTACATAAGGTAAGCATTGCCCAGATAGAAAATTCAGCTGCATATCATGAGTGATTGACTTAATGTATCCTGAGGGGAAATTATGTTTCTTGGGCAATTCATTGCAAAGAAAAGATACAGAAAGACAACCTGTGCACAACTGAGGTTTTTAGGCAGGGAAGTGGCTATTTGGTTATTTTTCAAACTAAGAAGCTCATTTATGTTAACAGTGTTTTCCAGGGGTGATCTTGCTCACTTACCTCCAGAACTGAGTTGAGTGCAAAAGGCCTTTGGTCCATGTTCTCAATTATGTTTATTTCCTGGTGACTGACACTAGTGAACCCTAAGTCTTTGAGAAGAAATCCTTCCCCAGGTGACATTGTTGTCATTCATCTGAAGAGCATCACACATTCCTTGAGCCTCTTCTATGCCTTTTCTCCTCAGCTCTGAAAGAAAATTTTCTCAAGTCAACATGTACATGCCTTTTGCTTCCCTTTGTAATACTGTTACTAAAAGAGATAAATTATTCTAATCTCCTTAGATGTTGGTTCAAGATAACAGATTACACATTAAAAATCCCAATTTTTAAGAACAAATTCACTGGGACTTCCCTGTTTTCCAGTACATGGCTCTATATTGTCACATGATAGCTGAGCAAATTAGACTTGTGAAATAAAGACATTCTTTTTTTTTAAATGTTTATTCATTTTGACAGGGTGCGAGTGAGCAGAGGAGGTGCAGAGAGAGGGGGAGAGAGAGAATTCCAAGCAGGCTCTACGCTGTCAGTGTAGAGCCCAGTGCAGGTCTCAAACCCACCAACCGTGAGATCATGACCTTAGCTGAAACCAAGGGTTGGACACTCAACTGACAGAGCCACCCAGGTACCCCTATAAGGTACCCCTATACAGAGTCATTCTTTAAAGAGATTTTTGGTCCTGGGTGAACAGAACTTAGAAAACTTGATGTACGACCATCCAAAATGAGCAAACATAGGGGTGCCTGGGTGGCTCAGTTGGTTAAATGTCAGACTCTTGATTTCAGCTCGGGTCATGAACCTTGTGGTTTGTGAGTTCGAGCCCTGCCTCAGGCTCTGTGCTGACAGCATGGAGCCTGCTTGCGATTCTGTCTCTCTCCCTTTCTCTTTGCCCCTCCCCCGTTCGTGTTGTCTCTGTCTCTCTCTCTCAAAATAAATAAATAAATATTTAAAAATGAGCAAACACAGAACATCTTTTAGACATTGACTTCAGCATACGTAGGTGTTTAAATAGTATTCACCTCTAGAGAGAGACTGGGATCAGGAAACCTGAAATTTGAATGTTAGTAAATTATCTAAAACAGCATATGTATATACCTAATAAAACAACAGGATCCATTTTACGGATTCATAATTGAATGTGAGTTTTCAAGAATTCATTTCTTAAGGCGAGATAAATCTCTTTCCTCATGTTTTCTTGTCAAAAATCGCTTAACCCTTTTACTGCCTTCGAAGTGATACCTAAGCTTTTAGAATGCTAGACATGGAAGGGAACTCAGAGGAAACAGAATCCAACTCCCTTATTAGTAAAATGAGGAAAATTGTATTACCTGATTTGTCCAAGGTCACACACCTATTAATGGCAGGCTCAAAACTAAAACCCAGATGTCCCGATTCCCAGGAAACACAGATTTTGCTTCCAGTTGTAAAGGGGTAATTGCTTCCATCATTTGAAATCGAGATATGTCTCATCCCAAGATGGATATGTAATTGTCGAAGGCATCATCTGTTATTCTGCCAAAGATTCAACACACTACTCAGTGGGAAACCAGCTCTAATTTAAGTCAGAGCAAATGACGTGTTTTTTGTTTTTTTATTTATTTTTTCCTATTGTGGGGCATGACAAGTTTCAAAAATAATGAGCTCCACTCACTAGACTTCTTTTTGGCTTGAGTATTCTACTCTAGAATCATTCTTACTAATATCCTCTAAGGAGCTGAAGCATTATACATAGGTTCTCAGAGCCATGTTTTATTATAAGGATCATTCATACCAGTTATGCATAAGCACATACCAATAGAAAGAGAAATTTGCTGTACCACGTGCATGTGTTTAACTGAATGTGGACTGGTGTACTGAGGTTTGAGATCGTATTAAGGTTCAGGCCTCATTTTTATGTAAACCTTTTCTGGCCTGAGGCATTTTTCTCATTATAACCCTCCCTGCTGCCATCTCCTGCCATAAAGGGAGCTTATGGTCATGACTGGCTATTTTTCAACTCATTGAAAAATATCAAAAGGTAGATAGCTTATTAATGTCAAACATTTGAACATCTGGTTTAAATGGAGGGATAGAAACAAGTGCCTCTATAAACTTTCATCTATGGAAAGAGGTAAAGTGTTATCCAAACCCCACACTGCTACTCAAATGCCACCACCTTCTCCCCAAATGCTTTGTGTCTGCTGCATGACCTAAATAATGTTTCTCAACCCTTTTGGGACACAGGCTCTATAGAGCATTTAATGAAAGCCATAGACTTCCTCCACCTACCCATACTTAATACTTATGGACACACACACACACACCCAACGTTGCTCTTAATTTCAGAGGCCTTAGCAATGCTCTGATGTCTATCAAGGGGCCTTGAGTTAAGAAATCCTAGTTAGTGTGTTAACTTTCTTTATCCTAGAATCCAGAACTTAGAGACTTTGGGGAAATCACCATTGATTTCTTGAGATTTAAACCATGAACATTGGTCAGTATCTGGTTACAGTCCACAGCAACTGAAATAAATTTCTTATCAAAAATTATTTTATTGAGTAGTAGGTGTGCCATGCCAGGCAGCCTGGAAATGCTTGAGATACCCTAACTCAGAAGCATGTGGTCTAGTTAAAAACAAAGTCAAACTAGCACATAAAATAGTTGGTTAATCACAAAGTGTCATATTTCACCATGTAGAGTTCAGAAGGCAAAGGAACCTCTTTGGGTCAGAGTGATGAAAGTCTTTCCAGGGTGGAAGGAAATGATCTGTTGCTTGAAGCCCAAATATACTTTAGGTAGATGGAGGGATAGGGGAAGGATATTTTGAGCAAGGGAGCAGTGCCTTAGCAAAGCTATTGGGGAAAATGTCAAATCAGCAAGAATATGAATAGCGATAAGTATATGCAACATTTTTTTCTATTCCTAAGCATCACCTAACATAAATCTTCAGAGCTGGTGGTACTATTGACCTAATTCTGATGAGGAGGAGTGGTTATATAACCAATCAAACTAAATTGGCCACAGTTTAGAGTTGGACATACATTGTTTATTGAATGATGCTTTGTGTTCTCAGCTAAAAGATCTGCTTATTTCAACCTGGTCTCTGCAATTTTTTTCAATTTGATGTTATTTTCTGGGTGTCAGCAGCTCTTGATGGGAGACCCAATATGTCTTCAACTTCTACAATCTATCTTCTCTTTTTCCTGATTTTTCTCATGGCTAATAAACACAAAAGTTAGACTTTTGTTGAGTCGAATATGTATATCCCTGCATTTGCATATCCATATATACTCACACATGTGCAGAAAAACAAGAAAGGTATTTGAAGGTTTTATTCTAAAGTATTGGCAGTGGTTGCCTCTGGGGACTAGGGTTGGAAGGTGGTGATGGTAAAAGGAGAACTTTATTTTATTCTACATACTGCTGTATTGTTTGAACTCCTTACAATGAGCTTATATTACTTTTGTAATTAAAGAAAAAGAGAAAAAAGGAAAGAAATTGAATTTGACATATCTCCAAGTAATATGAAGCCCTTTCATCCTTTTGAAGGTACAAAGAAAAACAATTGTGCCTCAAGGGAAATTTATTTTATCAGAACCTGTACTTTTTTCCCCCTTTAATCATGTAATGAAGCATCTTGCCCTGGATTTCCAGTAAGCTTGCTTTGTTTAAATATGCAGATCTCTGCTAATAATTTATGGTAACTGGAAGTCATATTTGTTAGACTGGCATCTCATTCACACACTGGCAGGCACATGTGCTTAGGTGATGTTGGTCCCCTTCACTTTCTGTCTCTATATGATCTGGACTTCTGAAGATGATGTGCTGGCTTTCCCATAATCTCTCTTCCCCTCCATTCTGGGGTTAAGTAGGGGACAATTTCCTGTACCGTGCCCCAAGGCTGCAGGATGACCTGTAGAACCATGACCTTGGTGTCAGACTAGAGAATAGACATGCGATTTTGTTTGCTGTTGTGCTCAATGATGGTATATCATGCAAAAAATATATACATTGCCTCAGATGTATTTGATATTAATACCTGACTCGTGAGTCTAAAAACCATACATTTAATGAAAAATAAAGGCAGGAACACATAGAAACACTTTAAGATGATGTATGAAGAAGGCAGGAATATGGATGGTCTCTATTTTTTGACAACCGTAAACTGCTTCAGGAAGCAGAAAGAGTATGGTAAGGAAAGACTAGCCATGTACATTTTGGGGTGAGTATAATAAGGAGAAATAATGTAGAAGCAGTATGGCATTGTAGTTAAGAACATGGCTTCTGGCAGTCTAAATACTGGCTCCTCAACTTACTTAGCTTTTCTGTGCTTGAGTTTCCTCATCTGTAAAATAAAGTTGGTTATAGTGACTACCTTATGGGATTATTAGGAATTTTAAGGTTGTTTGTATTTATACAACATTTGGAATAGTGCCTGGTACACAGAAGGTTGTGATGAAAAATATAAACTAATATGTCCATCATCTAGTGAGAGATTAGTGCTTGCCAGACCTAACTGAATAGGCTGTATATGCCCTAGTTTATTCCTCAGAACCTTATAAGAGGCTTTATGATTGCTCTCATTTCACAGTTGAAGACAACAAAGCCCAGAAAGAATGAGTAGGCACAAGGAACAGAATTTAAATACAGGCAGTTAGATTTCAGAGTTCATGCTCTCAACTGTAATAATCTATTAGAGATAGAAAGGGAGAAAAAGGAAATTCTGATCCCAAACCAAGTATCTGCTCCATGGCTTAAAATATTGTACAATGGGCACAGGGTTTCCTTTTGAGGTGATGAGAACCTATGGAGTTAGATCATGCTGATGTTGGCATAATATTGTGAATGTACTTAGTGCCACTGAATTGTTTACTTTAAAATGATAAATTCTACCTTCTGTGTATTTTACTGCAATAATAAAGAAGGTAGCAGGTACGGGGACAAGTAGCCCCCATGTAAAGAATATGTTGACTGTTAATCTTTGTTATCAACAACTGCAAACAGCGTGTGTCAAAGACAAGGATCCCTCTTCTCTTTGAGTTTGATGCCTATTCCTGAGACAGGGATTCTTCTAGCTTTATTACAAAGGCATTCAATGCAAAATGTGGGTGTAATGAAATCTCCCTGTGGCAAGCTCATAACAACTGTCCCTCCTATAAGTAGAGAGGCATAATTGTATTTTCTTCCCTGACGATGAAGTTACTTGCATATTTTAAGTCCTGAAGTGAGAAAACAGAAAAGCAGAGTCTAAGAGGGATTTTGTTTTCTGTGGATAATAATTTTACAAGACTGAAGGCAACATGAAGAGGAATGAAGTGAAGGGGAAATATTAAGCAATATAAATTAAGCATAATTTGTCTTTAATTTTGGTTTTTACTGAAGTCTATGCATGGAGCCCATCGTCTACTTGCTGGAAAAGAAAAAAAAATTGTGTTTTTAACATTCTGCACAGTTGTTTAGCACCCAAAGCCATAGAGAACTTTAATCCTTTAGTGAAGAGGGACTAACAATTGACAGTATAGTGTGTTTATGTAGGTTTCATCATGAAACAACAGAATCGTTGACCTATTGGTGTGATGACTTAATTGATAGTAATAAAGACATAATTAAGGGTAATCTTGCCTAGGGTTGACCGTTTAACAGCTTGTTTGTCTTATTTGGCTTATTATATTGAACCCAAAACAGAGATATCAGACTAAATCATTAAAATTTATAACCACAACATAACACACAACATTGTAAGAGAGCCCTGTGTGCCCTGTTCCCTTATTTTAGCCATGAAGAGGAGACTGAAAGCCTATTTTATTTAAAAAACTGGTCTTATTAAGACATGCCTTGGGAAAGTTAAAAGAATTTTTATCTGGTGTTAAACCAATGTAAATGCAGTATGCAGAAGCAGATTCTGACATATTTAAAATGGGTGGTACTTTTTTTTTAAGAGTTTTTTTTTTTTTTTTTCTTTAGAGCATGCAAGCAGGGAAGGGGCAGAGGGAGAGAGAGAATCTTAAGCAGGCTCCACACCCAGCTTGGAGCCTGATTCAGGGCTCGATCCCACAATCCGTGAGATCATGACCTGAGCTGAAATCAAGAGTTGGATGCTTAGCCAACTGAGCCACTCAGGCACCTCAAATGGGTGGTACTTTTGCTAACAAAAGAAAGAAGCCAGAACAATGGAATAGACTGTTGTTGCTACAAAAAAGGCCTGGTCGCAGAGCCCCAGACTCAGTTAACATCCAGAGAAATCCAACACCAAATCCTCACCATTATCTTCCAAGCTGTATTGTATTCCTTAATAACTTACCAGAGGAGACTCATGGAATGATGCTATCAGCGGCTAAGTTCTCTGGTTTCAAGGAAATAGGTTTCCTACTTGGGAAACATGATATTGCTTTTATTGAATTTGAAAATGGTGCATGAGCTGGAGAGGCCAGGTGGGCTGTCTAAATTTTGCAAGATACTTAGGGTCACTCCCCCCACTGCCATGAAGATCAGCAAGCCAAGAACTAATTTTTGGATATACTCCTTTTAAAGATTTAGTGTTTTCTTATAGTGGTTATTCCTCAAGCATTTGGTCATGTCACTTCGCTGATTTGGGGCATGGGGGAATAAATATTTAGCATTTTTTGTGGAGAATTTAAAAATAATACTCTTTCGACACTTTTAGTGTTGCTATTTTTGTCTCAGTAGACTTAGAAATGTGGAAGTCTTAATTTTATACTATGAAAATTAACTCGTAGTCTAAAACAAAGTACATACCCTGGTATTGCCATTATAAAATCAGCATCACTGTTTTCATAGCCAGTGAAAGAGAAAACAAACCTATTGCAGGGTGTGGATGGGGGGAGGCAGAAGCAAAGAAAAGGTGGTTTTCCTACTTGGAAAGGTGAGCTCCAGAGGGCAATTTCTTGAGAATGGCATGTGGCCTCATCCCTCATGTCTCCTTTCCCAAAGCTGCCATTCATTTCAGAAGGGAAGAAGCAAAATAGGTGAAGAAATATAGAATGGTTCCAGGCTGGATTTTGATAATTCTTTTGTTATATTTCCTAGTTCTGTGATGAAAGTTGAGATGTCAGATCCAGTTGTCAAGCTGCTTGGATGGTGCTGCACTCAGGTGAATAAGTGTTATTTCTTTACATTTACTGATAGGAAACCAAGAACCCAGTCTCCTCAGAATTGGAGGTAGGCTACCAAATAGTCCATGCTAAAGAATGGTTACTATTCGATTTATTCTGAAAAACATACATGGGGAACATAGTTCTTAATTTGACTTACTTGGTTTCACTCATTCCCTGGATGATAAATGTTCTGCTTATGGGATAATATTTTATGCTTTTGAAGGTTTGAATCATTGAGTTGTACTAAGTGTTGCAAGATGTATTACCTCTCAAAATTGTTCTGATATTAGTGTGATCTGGGTCTTTAATCTGATGGTCTAGAATGGTTACATTGGTCCGAGATGCCAGTCACTGTCAGAAACATCGTATCATATTTGCTAGTATACCATTAGCCATGCATTAGTGATATTAGGCTTTGTGATTTCCATTTAAATAGCATAAGATGCATTAGGAGCAGAATGTTACTGTTATCTTGTATTATACATATTCAGAATGGTGTTTGTTAAAAGGTGAAACATGTCACTTCTTGTCCTGCCTTCTGTTTTTATAAATGATAATTGGTTACAGATTTTCTGGTGATCTGAAAGCATTTTGCTTATGTTAATGTGAAATGGGATGTTGCTAATTTAGGGAAGGATGAAAAAAGGAAGAGAAGTATGTCTTACCAAGAAAATAGAATTATGTCCTGGGGCTAAGCTTGGGCTGTCTTTCCTTGATCTGGAATTTTATTGTCTATACTTGGGGATTAGAGGTTACAGACTGGCTATGAAGCAGTTATTTAATTGTTGCCTAGATGGTGCAACTGATTTCCAAGAACCTATCCTCCTGTGTGTCCTGGATCCTTGGTTTGTGTTCTCAGTACCTTGGGCAGTCCCTCCATTAGCCTTCTACAGAATAATTGCCCTCAAACTGTGGTCTCAGATCCCTTACACTTACAAATTATTAAGGATTTTAAAGGACTTTGGTTAAATATTTACTTTATTAAAAATTAGTTATAAATATTAAATTTGTGTATTTATTTTTAAAATAACAAACCTTGGGGTGCCTGAGTGGCTCAGTCAGTTAAGCTTCTGACTCTTGATTTCGGCTCAGGTCGTGATCTCACAGTTTGTAAATTCAAGCCCTGCATCGGGCTCTGTGCTGACAGGATGGAGCCTGCTTGGAATTCTTTCTCTTCCTCTCTCTCTCTGATTCTCCCCTGCTCTCACTCTAAATAAGTAAGTAAATAAGTAAGTAAATAAGTTAAGTAAGTAAAACCTTTACATAATAACTACATTTTTAAATGAACAATAGTTATGTTTTCCAAAACAAAAAGAAATTTGAAGAGTGATAATGTTTTTACAATTTTTCAAAACTTTTTAGTGTTTGGATTAATATAAGACAGATTCTTTTATCTGCCAATTGCGTTCATTCTGTTGTGGTAGGTTCACGAAGATTGAGGTACATGAATAATATCTGGTCTCACACAGATGTGTAGCTGCAAGAGAGATGAATATTTTAATGTCCTCTTTTAGATCATCATGGGTATTCTTCTTTGATAATACTCCTAAACTTGACAAGTGGTGGTTTTTCCAAAGGTATTTGAAGTATGAAATCAGAAACCATATGAATTAATGTTTTATATTCTGTAAAATTAAAATTAGTTGGTCTTCCTTTTATTTTGAAAGGGTCTTTTACTTCTGAAAGATTCTGTAATTTCATGTATTGATCATTTGGAAAATACTGGTGCAGTTCTGCCAAATGCTGACACATTTCAGTGTACAATATAAAAATATATTCACTAATCTCACGCTCCACATTATCAGAAAAATTTTAATGTAGTGGGAAGCTTTTAAGCTCACAGATAAAAATTTTTCCAAAAACAGTTAATTTTGCTTGAAAGCTCACATTTCATCATTGGCAACAAATAATGTAAGTTCTCCTTGAAATGACAGTTTCATGGTCTTTAATTTAGAAGAAAAAGAATGTCTCCCAAATACTCAAGTGTCACTACCATTGCGTGTCCGTTGTTCTTTCAAGTAAAAGTTGTGTTCTATTTAAGAAAGTGGTTAGTTCAGCTCTCTGCTCAACCACACAAGTGCTTTTCCTTGAGACAACTGTCTGATTTCAGTTAGCAACGAAAGTGGGCGTGCAACTTACCATTTTGTCATACAGAATAGTAAAAAGACATGCACTCAAGAGCCAAGATTTAACAGAGTTAAAAGTTTTTAACTCCCTTATCAAGTAACTTAAAAAGTTTTTTTAATGTTTATTTATTTTTGAAGGAGAGAGAGACAGAGTGTGTGAGTGGGGGAGGGGCAGACACACACACACACACACACACACACACACACACACACACACAGAATCTGAAGCAGGTTCCAGGCTCTGAGCTGTCAGCACAGAGCCTGACACGGCACGGACGGGGCTTGAACTCACAAACCGCGAGATCATGACCTGAGCAAAAGTTGGATGCTCAACCAACTGAGCCACCAAGGCGCCCCTCAAGTAATTTCTAAAGGGTCAATGCCTCGTCCTCCTCTTTTTTCTGTATTCCAGTGTGGAGGGAAGAGAGGGTGGTGTGTGTGTGTGTGTGTGTGTGTGTGTGTGTGTGTGTGTGTGTG